>NC_045959.1:37797950-37891369 GCF_010909765.2 Amblyraja radiata
ACCGTAGAGAAATGAAGTGCTAATTTGAACCCAATGGTATGAATATTGACTACTCCAGTAATCCTTGCTTTCCCTCTCACTCCACCCCTTCCCCATCCTAGTGCTCCGACTAGTTTCACTGTCCCCCGATTAAATTTTACTGGTTGGATGCCTCATTGTCACCTTCCCCATAGCCAACAATGATCGATTCAACATTTTCCTTGAACTTTGCCCCCTTTGATCTCTCATTTTCACACATTACCCTTCCATATCTCAGTGCCTCCCTCTCCCCTCACTCTCAGTCTGACTTAAAATCTCGACCCGAAGCGTCACCCATTCCTTCGATCCAGAGATGCTGCCTGTCCTGCTGAGTTACTCCAGCATTTTGTGTCTATCTATTTGAAGTAATGGTGTATTTTTAAAGTTCAAAGTTGCTGTATGTAACTATATATATGTATAGAGGTAATCATCAAAATAGGAAATGAAATTCTTATGGCTTATCATCATCGATGAAGATTTAAATTGATCTTTTCGCAACGGTGCCACAGAGTTCAATATTATAACAGTACATTAATAGTTTGTCCACTTCGCTCAAAACATTTGTATTTTCTGTGTTCAATTCAAATGGGGCAAATAAATGTTTGCATTTGGGAGGAGTCACATAAAAAATCTATATCACATCCTGATCCAACATTCAACTTTCTGAACATCTACCAAAAATCTGGTTAATACTGTATATTCCAATGTGATTTCCAGTATTTAATTAGTTTATAATCAAGCATTTTTGAAGGGTAACAGCACATTTTAATTTGTATTAATGGCAGTAGTAATTACATTGACTACTCTAAACGTCAGCCAGGTTCCTGCTACTGAGAAAACAATGAAAATGGAAATTCCCACTCCTGGTGACACGCGCATTTTCAATATATTCAGACACAACAGGGAAGATAACAATATTGATATTTTGCCCTCATTATAGAATAAAAAATGTCAATAATGGATGGATACCCATGATGGAAAATAACACTCCTGGCAAAAGCAAAAGACAGCATTTTTTTTAGCTTATCTCTGTTTTCTTTTTTTTAGCTGATCAGAGTTTTCTCTGCCTCTGTTACACCACCTTCTGACTGGAGTGCAGGCAGCAGTGTGCTTGTGGGTGTGAGAGGAAGTTAGCAAGAGCATTGGCCCCTCCAATAGTTAACCAGAGAAAGGGTGAAAACTATGGAGGCATGTGCACACCTTCATCTCATTATCTCATGAAATGAAGAAAGCATGGAAGTTGTCAGCAAAATCTAAATTCCAACGTTGATAGTTTGGAACTCAGGAGTCTCGATGCTCAGTCGACTGCTGTTATACAGATGGAGGGTCCTGAAATGTGTAGGAAGGAACTGCAGATGCTGGTTTAAACCAAAGATGAACACAAAATGCTGGATAACCAAGAGGGACAGGCAGCATTGCTGGAGAGAAAGAATGGGTGTGTTTCAGGTCGAGACCCTTCTTCAAACCTGAAATGTCAGTCTGAAACTCACATCCAATGTAGTGTCCAGTCTCCTTGAAGAGTTGTGGAGTTTCCTTAAAAACACATCAGTAGTTTATCCTGGTATGTTCTTGGCCTAATATGATTAAGTAGATTGTTTGAACCATTCTCTTTATTCATTAAACTATTTTTCATCTATTTTATGCATCTCAACTATGGCACATTATAGCAAATCCACAAAGTTCTGAACACATTTAGAAAGTAATGAACTTTAAACATGATTATTTTAGAAATATACCACAGATTCTTCAGATAAGGTGCCCAGTTCACAATGTTCTGAACAGGTGTGTTGGCCAAATATTTTGACCAACTACATTTTTGGTTCTGTAGGTTAGACAAAAATATATATTCAGAGAGTTGAGAGGGTGGTAACACAAATATATTGAAATACAAATGAGCAGCACTTTATTTTTCCTTTAGGTTTCTATTAGATTTTTGGCTTGCCGTTTTGTCTTTCTATCCTTGGATCAGAATTAAAGTGATGGCATCAATACAATATATTTATTTTGACGGAATTAAGAATCTCGTCAACATAGCAGTCAAAAAAATATGGTACATGAGTACTAAACAGTAAACTGTAGCGTATGGGCATTGGCCCTTGCTTTTGGAATTCTCTGCCACAGAAGACAGTGGAGACCAATTCACTGGATGTTTACAAGAGAGAATTACATATAGCTCTTAGGGTTAATGGAATCAAGGGATATGAGGAGAAAGCAGGAACGGGGTACTGATTTTTGGATGATCAGCCTTAATCATATTGAATTGCGGCTTGAAGGGCCAAATGGCCTATTCCTGCACTTATTTTCTATGTTTCTGTGTTGCTCGTTTTTGTGCATTTTCACATCCACCTCTTACAGTGCCCATCAACATGTCTACTTCTTCTTCCAATTTCATGGTGGTGTGCATACACAACTCTCTCAATGCCTATGGCATCATTTTCTAGAACCTCATACTATCAGGACCTCATCTACTCAAGGTATCTTCCAGAACATATGACAGTATTATCCACCCAAAAGTTTGAGTTAGAAGTTATCCACAGTAGATCATAAGATCATAAGTGATAGTAGAATTAGGCAATTCTGCCCATCAAGTCTACTCTGCCATTCAATCATGGCTGATCTATCTTTCCCTCCTAACCCCATTCTCTTGCCGTCTCCCAAATACCTCTGACACCTGTACTAATCAAAAATCTATCTATCTCTGCCTTAAACATATCCACTGACTTTGCCACCAAAATATTCTGTGGCAAAGAATTCCACAGATTCACCACCCTCTGACTAAAGAAATTTCTCCTCATCTCCTTCCTAAAAGAACGTCCTTTAATTCTGAGGCTATGACCTCTCGTCCTAGACTCTCCCACTAATGGAAACATCCTCTCCACATTCACTGTATACAAGCCTTTTGCTATTATGTATGTTTCCTCCCTTCTTCTAAACTCTAGCAAATACAGGCCCAGTGCCATAAAGATTAAATTTGTTCCAAGGCTCAGGAGCAACCAACACTTTCTTTGACATCTGCTTCAAGTTATCAAGCAATAAAATATTGTTAGTCTGCTGCAGGACCTGAATTAGAAATAATTTTAGTCAAATCAAATTGCTCACATTAAGAAAAAAAGAAAGACATTTCTATCATGTCAGCTAATTTAAATTTAGAGATGAAAATTGAAATATGATCTTCATATTCTCCATCATTCGGGTATAAATCACCTTTGCCTTTATGTTTAAATTTTAAGAGAGAAAGTGCTTTATCTGGCTTGCGGTTTTAACCAAAATGATAATTCAATATGGCTTAACACAAGAGCATGGTAGTTAATGGTAGTTAAAACATCACAATGTTTGGGCAGATCATGTTCACAATTGGTAAATAACTATTGGTAAACAAATTGCTATTCATAAATGTATTTATGAACTACGGACATATAGTATTCAGAAATTGATTTTCTGAGAGTCATATTAAATAATATGAGCTTAGTTTAGTTTAATTTAGTTTAGTTTAGAGATACAGCGCGGAAACAGCCCCTTCGGCCCACCAAGCCCGCACCAACCAGCGATCCCTGCACACTAACACTATCCTACACACACTAAGGACAATTTACAATTTCACCAAGCCAATTGGCTTACAAATCTGTATTCCTTTGGAGTGTGGGAGGAAACTGGAGCACCTGGAGGAAACCCATGCTGGTCACGTAAAGAACATACAAACTCCATGCAAGCAGCACCTGTAGTCAGGATTTAAACTGTGTCTCTGGTGCTTTAAGACAGCAACTCTACCGTTCCACCTGATCAATATTTAAAAATAACATTGATTGTAAAATGGAGACACAAAGAACTGCAGAACAAAATACAGAGTACTGGAGTACCTAAGCAGGTCAAGCAAAATCTGTGGATCAAATGGATGGGTGACTGAAGACTGAAGAGTCTGTAGAAATATCCTGACTTGAAACGTCGCCTAATCTTGTCCACCACAGATGTTGTCTGACCCGCTGAGTTATTCCAACAGTTTGTGTCATGCTCTTGGATCTGTTAAATTCTGTTTGTTCAGAACACAAGAGTGCAAAATTTAAAATTAATCCAATGGTCACTGTCATGGGATAATTTTGGTAATTTTATGTCTTCACAGCTGGCAGCACATTTCAAAAATTCAGTTCAAAACCTGGAGATTCAGTGGCCAAATTCTTGATGCAGGCCAGGAAAGCTCATTGCTGGCAGAGCAAGTCAAGGAAAAATCCGAGCCTGAATTTCAATACACTTTCTGTGTCTTTGCTCCATAATCATATTGTAGCAAATTCTATCAGTCATAATCCTGGAGGCTCTAATTGTCCTGTCAGTCGCAGCCTTTTGCAAGAGAGTTCCAAATTTTCTATTATATTTCATGGAGCTAATACTTCCACATTTTTTCCCCAAATTACTGAACTGTAAATTGAATACCGTGTCCCTTGGTCTTGAATAACCAACCAGACAGATGCAGAGTGGGGTGGTTCTGGGACGCCAGAATGTACCACTGAGCCTACTGGAGACGTCGTGGGTTCAATCAGCGAAACGTCGATGAAAGTAGGTGCCTACTTGATAACCCCAATGACGTGTCTGCCTAGCCTTTCTCAACATCGGAGGAGCATAGGTGAGTGCAGAAGGCTCCCATCACCATCGGGAGTAAATTGATATTTGGCACTTTGGACTTAACATTTAATCCTGTGTATTTGTAAACAGAGGAAATTTTTTTTCAATTTCTCCCATATAAAATCCTTTTAACATTTATAAAATCCAATCTTTCCAAGAGAATAAATGCCAAGTTATTCAAATTGTCCTCCTGCATTATATATATGGCAATTATGTGATCTATTATCTGCAAGTTAATGGCAATTAAATTCCACATCCAATCATATAGAGGTTACAGGAAGGAAGGAGGCCCTTTGAACTTCTGCCAGCTCCCTGCTAATCAATCCTATAAATCACCTTTGTAGCCTCAAAATATATTATCTCTTGCATTCCCACCAACTCTTTGTTTATTTTTTTCTGTCACTTATTTGCAATAGTTCAATAATGCTTTATGTGTCACAAGTGCAACTGCACAGTGAAATTATCGTTGCATATATTACACATGCATGCACACATTTTTGGTGCCATTATTTAAAGTCCAAAGACCGGTCAGCCCGCGCGGTCGATGTACTGGAGCAGTTCCCTCGAACTAATATCCCTTTCCTCTCCACACCCGGTCATCTTTGTGTCCTGGGAGCGCTTCATGCAGCCGACATTTAATGCTCTGGAGACATTACCCCGGTTCACCCTCCTACCCTCCGCTGTCTCTAGCTCCCTCCCAGTCACGTTGTTCGACGAGCCTTCAGGCGGGTTCCTGGTCCCACCGACCGACGAGCTTTTGGGCGAGGTCCTGCCGACTGATGAGCCTTCCGCTGGGCCCTGAAGAACCTTCGTCAATCACCGAGCCTTCAGGACAGGTCTCAACGAGCCTCTGGGCAGGCACCTCCTTACACTAATGCTATTTAACAGGTGCCAACAAATCTACCAGCATATCTATGAGATGTGGGAGGAAGCAGCTCCATCTAGCAGAAACCCCAATGATCACTTGGATAGCGTAAAGCAGGTGACGAACCCACATGCTAGCCAGTATTAACACGAGGAAACTTGATTGCAAGGCAACCATTGGTGATTTATTCATCCGAGGACAAAAATGCTCTGAACTAGACTGTAAACATTTATTGTAGTATGAATCAATACACATTACATATATAATATGTAGGAAGGAACTGCTGGTCTAAAAGAAGATAGATACAAAAAGCTGTAGTAACTCAGCGAGACAGGCAGCATCTCTGGAGAGAAGGAATGGGTGATGTTTTGGGTCGAGACCCTTCTTCAGACTAGGTAGGGATAAGGGAAACAAGAGATATAGACGATGATGTGGAGAGATAAAGAACAATGAATGAAAGATATGCAGAAAAGAAACGATGATAAAGGAAACAGGCCCTTGTTAGCTGTTTGTTGGTTGAAAACAAGAAGCTAGTGCGACTTGGTTGGGGGAGGGATGGAGAGAAAGGGAATGCCGAGGCTACCTGAATTGAGAGAAATCACTACTCATACCACTGGGCTGTAAGATGTGAATGCGAAATATGAGATGCTGTTCCTCCTGTTTGTGTTGATCCCCACTCTGACAATAGAGGAGACCAAGGACAGAAAGGTCTGTGTGGAAATGGGAAGGAGAATTAAAGTTTTTGGCAACCGGGAGATCAGGTAGGTTCAGGCGGGCTGAGCGAAGGCATGTTCCGTGAAACAATCGCCCAGTCTGCGTTTGGTCTCACCGACGTATAAGAGTCCACATCTTGAACAACGGATACAGAAGATGAGGTTGGAGGAGGTGCAAGTGAACTTCTGCCTAACCTGAAAGGATTGTCAGGGGTCCCTGGACAGCGTTGAGGGAGGAGGTATAGCGACAGGTATTGCATCTTATGTGGTTGCAGGGAAAGGTTCCTTTGGAGAGGGTGGTTTGGGTGGGAAGGGATGAGTTAACCAGTGTGTTGCGGAGGGAACAGTCTCTGCAGAAGGCGGAAAGGGGCGGAGTTGGGAAAATGTGGCTAGTGGTGGGATCCCATTGGAGGTGGCGGAAATTTTGGAGGATTATGTGTTGTATGCGACGGCTGATGGGGTGATAGGTAAGGACTAGGAAGACTCTGTCTCTGTTGTGACTCGGGGAGGGGATGCAAGGTTGGAGCTGCTGGGTACCGAGGTGATACGAGTGAGGGCCTCATCTATGATGGGAGAGGGGAACACCTATTCCCTAAAGAATGAGGACATCTCGGATGCCCTAATATGCAACACCTCACCTATGGCGTAGATGCAGCATAAGTGGAGGAATTAAGAGTAGGGGATAGAGTCTTTACAGGAAGCAAGGTAGAAAGAAGTGTAGTCGAGATGGTTGTGGGAGTCAGTGGGTTTGTAATAAACGTCAGTCAATAGTCTATTTCTTGTGATGGAGACTGTGAGATCAAGAAAGGGGAGGGAGTTGTCGGAGATGGTCCAAGTAAATTTGAGTGCAGGATGACAATTGGTAGTGAAGTTGATGAAGTCCTTGAGTTCTGCATGGGTGCAGGAGGTAGCACCAATGCAGTCATCAATGTAACGGAGATAGAGTTCGGGGATACGGCCAGTGTATGCCTGGAACAGGGATTGTTCAACATACCCTACAAAGAGGCAGGAATAGCTTGGGCCCAATGGGGTGTCCATAGCTACGCCTTGGACTTGGAGGAAGTGTGAGGAATCAAAGGAGAAGTTGCTAAGGGTGAGGACCAGCTCTGCGAGGTGGAGTAGAGTGTTAGTAGAGGGAAATTGGATGGTTCTGTGGATGTAGAAGAAACGGAGTTGCTTTAAGGCCTTTCTGGTGGGGGATGGAGGTGTAGAGTGACTGACCGTAAAGATGAGGTAGTGGGGGCTCAGAAAGTGGAAGTCATTAAAAAGAGCATGTGAGATATATTGGGCATAGGGTGTGAGAGGTTAAATACATGTTAAATACATAAATAATGTTAATCACCTAGTCATCACGGTAACTAGGGTGATTCTGCACACATTTCACATTTGTTGGGCGGCACAGTGACACAGTAAGGCTCACAGCTCCAGAGACCCACATTTGATCCTGTCCTCAGGTGCTGTGTGTGGCGTTCTACCTGTGACCACGTGCGTTTCCTCTGGATACTCGGGTTTCCTCCCACATCCCAAATACGTGCAAGTTTGTGGGTTAATTGGACTCTGTAAATTGCACCCTTCAGTAGAAGGGTTTCGACCCGAAACGTCACCTATTCCTTCTATCCAGAGGTTCTGCCTGTCCTGCTGAGTTACTCCAGCATTTTGTGACTATCTTGCCTATGTGTCATGTGGGGGTTACTTCAGTTAACTAAAAAGTCCAGGGACCATCATGAAATCGTTCCAACCGGATTCCCCTGGTCATTCTGTTCATCCAGGCCTCCAGAACTTCTTCAGGGGCAGTATTTGCAGTTGAGTCAGTCAGTACCCCCTCTGTGCTTACCCCCGACCAGACATTTCCATCCATGCTTCAACAAAAAATCTAGGTCAGCAAACCAGAAAATCAGCAAGTCAGGAAACACACATTTGATTTCCAATGTTGGCTTTACTTGTGGAGCAAACTCCAGATATGGCAAAATACCAATGAATGTTCCTGACTTTATCCAGCTTTGTCCCAATTATATGATTCTTATTTCATATTTCAGATATCACCAACCCTTGTTTGTCTTCCAGTTGAGCAGATCGTCATTCTTCATTCGTTGTATCTAAGAGTGAAAATAGTCATGTTAAAGAATTGCTGTGGATTTAAAAAAAATATTCAACCAGAGAGGTCTATAACTCATTGCCTAAACGTTTATTACCCTTAGGAAGTGACTCGATCAGCACTTGAAGATCTGTGACCTGCAGGATAATAGACGATGTTTGTAGTGCTTCAATAGCTATTCATCGACCAGTGCAGTTATGATGAGCTGGAATGAACTCCTTCTGAGTTGTAAATTTTCCATGACTCTGATTCATGCTTTATAAGACCGAAGGTATCAGCTCTACTGCATGTGCAAGGATTGCAATATTTGCTGTTCATCGCTCTCATTCAGTCAATATTGTCACTGCTGCGACTTCCAATGTGCCAAAGGGAGATAGGAGCTGTACAAGAAACAGGACTTTATTCAGAGCAACAAACAACACTCAGTGTACACGAAGTACATTGAGATTTTATGGTCCCAAAAGTGCAAATAATAACACCGGATGATTAAACATAATTTTAATGGTTACATTATGTCGTGTATTCCATGGCTTTTTGGTGGACAATGCGATCCATAGAATTGCAGAGTTAGAAGGGTGAATATCTCAACTGGCAAGACCAACTCTGAATATTCAAACAACTTTTTTGAGATGAAACATAGAAACATGGAAACATAGAATATAGGTGCAGGAGGAGGCCATTTGGCCCTTCGAGCCTGCACCACCATTCATTGTGATCATGACTGATTATCCACAATCAGTAACCTGTGCCTGCCTTCTCCCCATATCCCTTGCTTCCACTAGCCCCTAGAACTATATCTAACTCTCTTTTAAATTCATCCAGTGAATTGGCATCTACTGCCTCTGTGGCAGGGAATTCCACAAATTCACAACTCTCTGGGTGAAAATGTTTTTCTCATCTCAGTCTTAAATGGCTTCCCCTTTATTCTTCGACTGCGGCCCCTGGTTCTGAACTCCCCCATCATTGGGAACATTTTTCCTGCATCTAGTTTGTCTAGTCCTTTTATAGTTTTATACGTACTATAACATCCCCTCTCATCTTTCTAAATTCCAGTGAATACAAGCCCAGTCTTTCCAATCTCTCCTCATATGACAGAATCGCCATCCCGGGGATGAACCTCGTGAACCTATGCTGCACTCCCTCAATAGCATGGACGTCCTTCCTCAAATTAGGAGACCACAACTGCACACAATGCTCCAGATGTGGTCTCACCCAGGCTCTGTACAACTGCAGAAGGACCTCGTCACTCCACTACTCAAATCCTCTCATTATGAAGTAGTTTACACACTGGATTCTGAGGGCTAAAACCCAGATATGTAAAATATTCATACTTTATCACAGTATTGTTAAGGCTGACTCACCAAGCACAAAATAAATCATCCCAGTCCTCATGCAGGGTTTGGACACAAAATATCAAACCTTGCTTTCCCCCATAAACGCTGCTTGACCCATGGAATTTCACCGGCCGATTGTTTCTTACCCAAGTGTGTCTGAAGTAGGGTCCCGACCAGAAACATCACACATCCTTATCCTCCAGAGATGCTGCCTGGAAATAACTCAGTTACTCCAGCACTTTGTGTTTACTTCCTTTTGTTGCCCAAGTATTGATTGACAGATGCTTGATGTGTCCATGCGTGATGTGCGGTGGCAAAATAGCCAGTCTGTAACCTTCCTGGATCTCTGAAACAATGGTGCAAAATATCGTACATCAAGATGTCTGAAGCAAGGTTCAATGTAGTCCAACAAAGAGACAAAGTGCAAGAGTGGAAACACAATGCTGCGATAAATCAACGGGACAGGCAGCATCTCTGGCGAGAAGGAATGGGTGATGTTTAGGGTCGAGACCCTTCTTCAGATTGATGTCAGGGGAGTGGGAGTGACAGAGAATGTAGTCAGAGACAGTAAGACTGGTGGGAGAACTGGGAACAGGGAGGTGATGGAGAGAGAGGGAAAGCAAGGACTACTTGAATTTTAGAGAAGTAAATGTTCATATCGCTGGGGTATAAGCTGCTCAAGCGAAATATGAGGTGCTGTTCCAATTTACACTAGGCCTCACTTTGACAATGGAGGAGACCCAAGACAGAAAGGTCAGATTGGGAATGGGAGGAGGAGTTTAAGTGCTGAGCAACCAGGAGATCAGGTAGGTTAAGACAAACTGAGCGGAGGTGGTCAGCGAAATGATCGCCAAGCCTGCGCTTGTTATACAAAAGTCCACACCTGGAACAGTGGATACAGTAGATGAGGTTGGAGGAGGTGCAAGCAAACCTCTGCCTCACCTGAAAAGACTGTTTGGGTCATTGGACGGAGTCGAGGGGGGAGGTGAAGGGACAAGTGTTGCATCTCCTGTGGTTGCAGGGGAAAGTACTTGGGGAGGGGCTGGTTTGGGTGGAAAGAGACGAGTTGACCAGGGAGTTGCAAAGGGAACGGTCTCTGCATAAAGCAGAAAGGGGTGGAGATGGGAAGATGTGGTCAGTAGCTGGATCCCGTTGGAGGTGGTGAAAATGTCGGAGGATTATGTGCTATATGTGATGGCTGATATGGTGGAAGGTGAGGAAAAGGGGGACTCTGTCCTTGTTATAAATGGGTGGAGGATGAGTAAGAGCGGAGCTGCAGGATATTGAAGAGATCCTAGTGAGAGCCTTATCTAAAAATGTAAGAGGGGAACACCCGTTCCCTAAAGAATGAACACCTCATTCTGGGCGCAGATTCGGCTTAGACAGAGGAATTGGGAGTAGGGGATGGAGTCTTTACAGGAAACAGGGTGGGAAGAAATGTCGTATAGATAGCTTTGGGAGTTAGCCGGTTTGTAATAGATGCATCTCTTGCGGTTGCAGGGGAAGTACAGGGGAAAGCATCTGCAGTTCTTTCCTACACAAGTGCATGAGTAACTATATGGGCCTGGCAGAATCTTCAGAGAACATGGATAGGTGATATTTCCGGAAGGGTCCCTTCTTAAAATACAATACAATACAATATGGTTTTATTCGTCACATTGCACATAAAGTGCAATTGAAATGAATTTGCCAGCAGCGGTACAATGATAAAGAACACACAATACACAATAAAAATTCAACACAAACATCCACCACAGCATTCATCACTGTGGTGGAAGGCACAAAAATTGGCCAGTTCTCCTCCATTTTCCCCCGTGGTCGGGACCTCAACCCTCCGCAGCCATCGCTGCGAGCGTCCAGATGTTCAGACAATGTAAGTCCTGAATCGGTGCATCCGGTGCGGCTTCAAGATGGTGTAGGCCGCAGGCTGGCGGTCGAAGATTTAAGGCCCAGCCACGCCGCAGCCAGAAGCACCACAGACTGCAGGGCAGGCGGTCAGAGCTCCCCTCCAGGGGTGATTGTAAGTCCACGCCGGGCCCGCGGTAGAAGTTGGCTGCGGGCCGGCGGTGGTGGCTTCTTCTTCTCCCGGGTCCCCCAAGAGGGATCCCGGGCTGCGGCGCCAGTTGGAGCTCTGCAGACCGCAGCTTCAGGCTGCCGGCTGCCGCGGGCCAGCGAAACGGAGCGCTCCCCTCCGGCGAGCCCCAGCGACGGCTCGCCCGCTCCGCAACAAGAACCCAAGCTGCGCCCGTCGCTGAAGTCCCGGGCGCGTCTCCGGGAAAGGCCGTCCGATCCTCGCTGTTAGGCCACGGGGGAGGCGACCTGGAAAAAGTCGCCTCTCCGTGGAGGAGGCAAACAAAACGGTTTCCCCCTCACCCCCCCTCCCCCCCCCTCCACACCACCCCCACACAAGACACACAAAGAAACATTTAAAACACACTTTAAAACATACAAAAAAAATAAAAAAAGTTTAAAAAACGAACACGCTGCTGGCAGGGCGTCGGCTTGCAGCGCCCCCGCCGACCTTCAAGCATCCTGACCCGAAATGTCACCAATTCATGTTCTTCAGAAATACGGCCTGACCCACTGAGTTACTCCAGCACTTTATGATCTAGTCTTGGGAAATTGGGAAGGGAAAGTGAATCAAGCGTTCGTGGAGGAGCCTTTTGGGACCAGTGACCACTGTTAGATTAGGTTTAAGATTGTTATGGATAGGGATGTGTTAAAATGCTCAGTTTGGGAAATGCCAATTTTGAGGGTATGAGCGAAAGTCTCGCTCAAGTTGATTGGGGTAGATTGTTTCAGGGAAAAGGAGCATCAGCTAAGTGGCATGGGCAAGGAGATGGCCAGTGTCCTCAATTAGTATTTCTCCTCTGTATTTCCACGGTTTGATCAGATATATCTGAGGACATGGTGGGAAACCAGAGAGGAAATTGCGGGAGCGTTGGTTTAAATTTATGAGTCGTCTTTAAATACAGGAGAGGTGCCGGAAAACTGGAGGTTGGCAAATGCTGTGTCTCTATTCAAGATGGGCTGCAGGGATAGCTGGGAACTATCGGCCTGTGAGCTTAACATCTGTAGTTGGAAAGTGACATGAGAGGATTCAGAGGGATAGGATATACAGGCATTTGGATGGGCAAGGGCTGATTAGGGACAGTCAGCATGGTTAAAACACAACACAATGATCGGGCAAGACAATCAAGACTTTATTCAAGTGCCAAATACAGTGATCACTCGGAGCAATCTAGGGGATAGTTCAACGAACAAAGATTCATCTGCTCCTTATATACAGAATTTTACTTTGATGTTTTGTTTATTGCAGAAGGCACTTTAGAACGTTTCCTTCTTCCAAATAGTCTTATAACAAATATACATCATGCACCTCAGAAAGAGACAGCATAATAAGCACAGCCCAATTCCACACCATTACACATAAGCAAATATCCTGTTACCCTTGCACCTTATTTTATTGTTATATGATTGCCGTTTGTCCTTTGACAACAGAGAACAGAATCTGGCCAAAGTAGACTGCAGTGAGTGTCAGCTACACATGCTCAGCTTCAACCTTCTTTAAAGCACATAATTATTACAACACATGAAGTGTACTTTAAGCATTTTTAGGCACTCTAACCACCCTTATCCCTTGCAGTCTTCTTGAAACTTTGCAATTTATCTTTGACAGCACATGGGAGATCGTGTCTGAATTTTTGAAGACGTGACCAAAAAGGTTGATGGAAAGCAGAGGGTGGTGGAAGGTTGCTTCTCGGACTGGAGGCCTGTGACTAGTGGTGTGCCTCAGAATTGGGAGGTCACATTGTTGCTGGACCCGTTACTGTTTGTCATCTACATCAATGATTTAAATGAGAACATACAGGGCAAGATTAGCAAGTTTGCTGATGATACAAAAGTGGATTGTTTTACAGATAGTGAAGATGATTGTAAAAAATTGCAGCAGGATCTGGATCGATTGGCCAGGTGGGCTGAGGAATGGTTGATGGAATTGTAGGGGTTTTGCGTTTCCCTTTACTCCACAAAAGGGATTCCCCTAGGTTCTAGACCTCGGAATTATGGTGGGATATGATAAAAGGTTGAATTGACCAGAGTGTGCCGATGAGAGAAAACAGAAACCAAGATGGACTCAAAGCAAGTCTAAATTACAGGCTTTATTAAACAATGAGAAATCGAATCTCACCAACACTACATAACACGTGGCTAAACTTATGCTTTAAACTAAGGCTATGATGGAAAACTATCGGGCACGTCGTGAAACTTACTTTAACACAAGTTACTCCCCCTCGACCTCTATCCTATTTCGGGAATTTTCACCAGGTCACCAGGATACTCACAGCTAAGTCGATGCAGGCCCACGAGCTGTCCAGCAGAGCAGGAAGAGCAGGAAGAGAGAGAGAGTTCTGGCTTGACTTCGACTTTTATACCTGAGCTTCCTTTGAAACCCCCAGGTGGTCCTCTGGATAAAAGGGGTTCTTTTGATGTTTCCCAGTTTCGATCTGGCATGAACAATAGGCTTCCGATGATAAGGGGTTTGCTGATGTCATGATCCCTCAGCCTGATCGTTATCATCCCCGATGGTGATTGTGCTTGTGCTGGCCTGTTTACCACCGTCTGCTGAGGCTTGGTTCCCCCCTTTGTGTATCCAAGAGAATCTCGTTATCTCCGTCTCAGCCTTTCCTGTTCACACCGTTGTGTGATGTCCAAGTCCACAGGCCAGACGGGTTTGATTCTTGATGTGGATTGGGGGGGGGGGTTTTCCGTTGCAGCCAGCAAATTTGTCTTTTAAAATATCCATGTCCTTGTCCAAGTCCGGATTGGCCCCAATAACTTACATGCCCCTACGATACGTCCAGGCTTGCACGGCCCGTGTCGATTGACAAAGTTAGTGGGCAATCCTCCAGCCTCAAGAGCTGTAAACACTCCTGGTGAGTAGGTGAAATTATGTACCCCGAAAGCCCCCTTAATCGCTAAACTAGGCCCTCGAAGCACATTAACTTACACTATACACCTTTTACTTTACATCAATCCCACAAACCATACAGTACCCTCACGACCATTCCCTGAAAATGCAGGGATTACAATTTATGTACAAAAACTATTGCACTAGAGTACAGACATTTTACAGTGATGGGGTGTCGTTATGGTGACGTCGGGCGGCTCGATTTACCAGCTGTTGTAATTTGGCCATCCTCCTCCGCCTTTTAAATTTGCAATTAATGCATAGCAAATACACCACAATTATCATCTGGCAGATGATCAGAACATGGGACACGATGCGGACCCATGCTGGTACTATGATCCAGGACTCCAGGTCCCACCAACTTGGAGACTTGATCTCTTCGATCTCCCTGGCGATATCCAGAGTCTTTTGTTCCAGGGAGAAGAAGTGTTTGTGCGACAACTCGACCGCCACCAGCAGCTCTTTTAATTTTTCATTCACTGGGGGAATATCATACCCAAAATGGGCAACATAGTCAAATAAGTCAGTTACATTTTCTCGTACCGAGAGGTGAACCGAAGAAGGTTCCGGGATGGGTAATATTCGCTGCTGTGCCACATGGACTTCTGCCCTGGGTTTAAAGCAGAAGCTGCTGTGCGGTATCGGGCACCACAGCTGTGATCCGTGCTGATACCGCTGGGCACTTGTGGTGACACAGTATGTCCCACTGCCTATATACGCCACCTGTGGAGGGACATGGTCTGCCGCCATCGCCTCCATGGTGCAGTTTATAGGCTGTGCCCCAACAGTCCTGAACCCACACTGAGGCCTAGCCTCAGCGCCCATGTGCTGGGGACACAGGATTACCTGTGCTCCCCGGCTCTGACAACCCAAAAGGTCAATGCCTGTCACAGCTTGCTCCCTCAATATGACATAGGGTGGGACCTTCCCGTAGCGAATATGCTCCCCCCCCACGAACAACTCCCACGTTCTCCACTCGGTACAGAGGAGCTGGTCGTGCCGAGGTTCCCATCACCGGGATTCTTACGACCACTCCCATTATGGTGTGATTGGATTTTCCGCAATCCACCGGTACCGGGTAGGCCTCGGAGGCCACACGAAGCTGACAAGGACTCAAAGTGCTGTTATAAGGGTGTAGCGCTGCTAGGTGCTGGTTGCTTATCCAGGAGGGGACCCGACCTTGCCTCAGGTCTTCCAGGTTGCTCCTCCCCTCCCCCAACAACCACGCACCATACAGCCCACACACCTCATTCTGTGCAGCCTGATCGGACGCATTCCGGTCCTCTTTAATCAAAGCGTTTATCGTTTTTGCATGTGTCTCCAATTGTGCTATGATTTATTTTAGATGTAGAGTCATTGCCACCTCTTCGTGTAGTCCCGATCCTACCACCGCATTTTCCTCCCCCAGAACCTTTCTTAACTGGCCCTTCAACTGATTGATCTGCAAGGCCAGTTCTACGTTGTCCATGCTATTAATAATAGACGTCCCCGTGTTAAATGCTGTAAACCCGTCATTAACCACCCCTCGTCTTTGCCTACCGGACCCCAAAGTGAAATCCCCTCCCCCGCGGTACATCTCCTCTATGTCTATGTCCCCGAAATCCAGGTTGTGGAATTTCTGGAACATGTCTTTTAACAGGGCCTGATATAATAATTCCGTCTCGCGGGGGCACCATGCGGGTAACCGCACTTCAGACAAATACGATGGACTCCTCCGTGTCCCCGCGACGCGCCACTCACATCCGGAGGTACATCGTTGCCATCATCCATATGGCGGGGCTACTTATCTGGAAAACAAAGCAAAACACCTCCTTGCCTCCACAGAGCTATCCGCCTAAAATGGCATTTGGGGTTTTGATTTTGTCTGTTGTGGTCTGCCTTCCCACAGCACATCCCTTCGATCCCGTACTGTCTGTCCCTGTACTCCCCTGTAGCTATACAAAACCTTATATCTAATTACGCTAACTACATCTACTTACACACAAACCAATGCTATATACAACGCCACCCGTCTCCGGGTGGCCAACTCATAACTGGTCCCCGTCACGCTGGGGCCACCCCTCTGGTGGGCCCTCCCGTGCAGGCCAGAACTCCTCCTGTCGAGGGGCCTGACTGCCCCTCACCTCCCTTTGCACTACGGGGTTTTGAGTTACCCCTACGTTCCCTGTAGAGACTGGGCTCCCTCCAGCCGCACTCCGTAGTGCCCTGTTTCGACCACTCTCCTTCCCAGCCCTCCTGTGGCCGGCCCTAGCCCTAGGTTTAATTAGGGATGGGGACCACCTTACTGGGGGTTTAGTGACCCTGTCACTCCTACGTCTGACCGGGGGTTCCCACACCAGAGGTGATACCTCCATCTCCTCTGCTTCTGCTAGTTCTGCCTCTCTTAGGCAGTCTACGGTACCTGCCTGCGGAGGGCTGGAGTCAGCCTCCTTCTCCGCTGCTTCCAGCCCTTGCCCAGGAACACAGCCGGCTACTTCAGACTGACTACCTGTGGACTCGCCTGGCTTCCCTATGGTTTCCACATCAACCCGGGTCTGTTCCTGATCTTTACCCCCATACGGTCCATCTATCATCTCCTGCCTGCAAATGGCTGCTGAGGCAGCCTTTAAAATGGGGTCTTGTGCCTGGACCATGGTCAGGTCCGGGGCCAAAACCACTCCCGCACTCTCCTTTTCTCGAGGCTGCTCCCTGGCTGCAGCTACCTGTCCTTCCTCATGGGGATCCCATGCTTTCCCACTCCTGGCTCCTTCCCTGGCCAAGCAATCCGCCCTCTGATTTTCCTCGCCTCGTGGACTATAGGGTGCCCTACTAGATGGAGGGGATGTACGGGGGTTGTTCATGTGGACAATGCTACTGGAAGCACCAATGTCCAGCAGATAACTCCCGACCACATCCTGGACCTCCATCTTGACCCAGGGTCTCCCACATGGGCCATACTCTAATGGGCATAGGAATGTGGGCTGTTTCGCTGGCAGTCATAAAGGTGCCGGGGGTGCGGATATGGGCGTGCCCTGGCCTGTTGCCATGGCTACCTGTCCGGATCCTCCCGCCTTTGACTGCAAATAGGTAATTAGATCTTATATTTTTATTGTTACCGGGGTCCTATCCCCCACTGCTCTACTTAGGTTTCTGCACTCCCTCTTGTAGTGCCCGGGCTTCCCACACCCGTAGCACACCGGCCTCATCTCGGAAGAGGTCTGGCTGCCTTCCTGTTTCCACTGCCTCCTTTTGGGGGGTGCCGGTACTATTTCGTGCACCTTGCCCTTAAAGGGCTCCTCCTCACTTCTCACCCCATTGCGATATGCAAGGGTGAGCTTCCTGATCACCTCCGCCTCGTTAAGGTTTGAGTCAGCTGGGTCGAACCAGCGCTCGGCCCTTGCCCTAACTCGCGGGAGGCAATTCGCCACCAGAGTCTTCAGCCAGTGAGCTGTTCTCCCATCTAAATTCTGCCTATCTAAAGGCATCCCACACGCTCCCTCATACACTGCCCACAGCCTGTCTGCGAACATGTCCGGGGACTCAGCTACCTGCTGCTCCGTCTCCCCCACCCTGGTGAAAGGACTACCCTGATTCAACCCCATGGCCTCCAGAACCGCTGTCTGTGCCGCTACCCATGTTTCAGGTCTTCCCCCTTCCCTGGAGGTCACCGCCTTGCATAGGTATGAATCTAGGGTCATCAGTAGCAGCTTTACCCGTTCTACCTCATCGCAATCGTTTATGTCGGCTGCCTGCTGCACCTCCATAAAATGCAATGACGGGTCTCCCGCCCTGGTTAACTTGGGAACCTGAGCCACCATCCCCCTCAGCACATGTGCCCCATGGGGAATGATGATATCACTCTCTATGGGCCCCCTATCTGCCTGCCCTACCGGGGGACCATATTTCCTTTGCCGTACCGGGCACATCTGCCCTACTCGGGCTTGTTGCCCCTTTACCCCCGGCTCTCCCACTATGATCGGTAACCCCACCAACTTGTGGTGTGCTACACATGGCGCGGAAGCCGCTAACTGAGGGTGCTCTCCCGCCCCTCCTTGGTCCTGTCCCTCCCCGGACAACCCGAACCCCATCTGCCGACCCGGACCTATCCCCGGCGCCTCAGGAGGCGGTCTATTCCCCTTTGCCCCTGGGGAATCATCTGCTGAGGGAAGCCCTCTGCCCCCGGGGGACCCCCCTGGTCCTACCAGGTGAACCCATCCCCTAGTCTTGGACAGAGTCTCCTCCAGCTGCGCTATCCTCGCCTGGCAAGGCCCGTGATCACTATCGCCTAGCTCGCTACGGGCCACCCTGTATGCTGCTTGTATATCCTGGAACTTTCCCTCCAGCTCCCTGCACTTCTGTGTACTCTGAGCCAGGAGTTCCTGGGCATTCCGTTCCCTCTCCTTTGCCTCTACCACCTGGCATTGGAGGAATTCCTGGGCATTTCTGTGGGACTCCCTCGCCTGCAAGATACACTGCCTGGCTTTACTGCATTCCTCAGATAGCCCTTCCCCTTCTCTAGCGCTTTCTTCAGCGCTGACCCTAGCTTCTCTCAGTTGCTCTTCCAGTCTATCTACCTGTCCCTGCATTTTTGCTACCTGCTGTGATAGGCACGCTAGCCAAACTGCCTTTTCCTGCCCTTTACTATACGCTTTGCTTTCCGTCCATTGAGCTGCAGCTTCTGCGGGCTGCTCTGCTCTCAACAGTGCTATCACCCATTGTTTGGTGAGATTGATCTTTTTAAACAGAAAAGAGGAGATTCTCTCCTCCATCTTGCTACGTTCTCTCACCCCCTCTGACAAATCACATATCCCAAACCACCGAGGTCCTGCCATGGTCGCCATTCTGTAGGGGTTTTGCGTTTCCCTTTACTCCACAAAAGGGACTCCCCTAGGTTCTAGACCTCGGAATTATGGTGGGATATGATAAAAGGTTGAATTGACCAGAGTGTGCCGATGAGAGAAAACAGAAACCAAGATGGACTCAAAGCAAGTCTAAATTACAGGCTTTATTAAACAATGAGAAATCGAATCTCACCAACACTACATAACACGTGGCTAAACTTATGCTTTAAACTAAGGCTATGATGGAAAACTATCGGGCACGTCGTGAAACTTACTTTAACACAAGTTACTCCCCCTCGACCTCTATCCTATTTCGGGAATTTTCACCAGGTCACCAGGATACTCACAGCTAAGTCGATGCAGGCCCACGAGCTGTCCAGCAGAGCAGGAAGAGCAGGAAGAGAGAGAGAGTTCTGGCTTGACTTCGACTTTTATACCTGAGCTTCCTTTGAAACCCCCAGGTGGTCCTCTGGATAAAAGGGGTTCTTTTGATGTTTCCCAGTTTCGATCTGGCATGAACAATAGGCTTCCGATGATAAGGGGTTTGCTGATGTCATGATCCCTCAGCCTGATCGTTATCATCCCCGATGGTGATTGTGCTTGTGCTGGCCTGTTTACCACCGTCTGCTGAGGCTTGGTTCCCCCCTTTGTGTATCCAAGAGAATCTCGTTATCTCCGTCTCAGCCTTTCCTGTTCACACCGTTGTGTGATGTCCAAGTCCACAGGCCAGACGGGTTTGATTCTTGATGTGGATTGGGGGGGGGGGGTTTCCGTTGCAGCCAGCAAATTTGTCTTTTAAAATATCCATATCCTTGTCCAAGTCCGGATTGGCCCCAATAACTTACAGAATTTAATACAGATAAATATGAGGTGTTGCGTTTTGGGAAGTCTAACATGGGCAGGACCAACATAGTGAATGGTAGGCATCTGGGGAGTGTTGTAGAACAGAGGGATCTAGGAGTGCAGATGCATGGTACCTTGAAGGTCGAGTCGCAGGTGGATGGGGTGATCAAAAAGGCTTTTGGCATATTGGCCTTCATCAGTCAGAGTAAGGTGGTATATAAGTTGGGAGGTCACATTGCAGTTGTACATGACATTGGTGAGGTATCATTTAGAATATTGTATTCAGTTCTGGGCACAGAGACGGTTTACGAGGATGTTGCCAGGAATAGAGGGTGTGAGCTATAGGGAGAGGTTGAGTAAGGTGGGACTCTATTCCTTGGAGCACAGGAAGATGAGGGGTGATCTTATTGAGGTGTATAAAATCATGAAAGGAATAGATCGGGTAGATGCACAGTCTCTTGCCCAGAGTAGGTGAATTGAGTACCAGACGACAACATTTTAAGGTGAAGGGGAAAAGGTTTAATAGGAATCTGAGGGATAAACTTTGCAAACAAATGTTGGTGGGTGTATGGAACAAGCTGCCAGAGGAGGTAGTTGAGGCAGGGACTATCCCAACATTTAAGAAACAGTTAGACAGGTACATGGATAGGACAGGTTTGGAAGGATATGCACCAAACACGGGCTGGTGGGACTATTGTAGCTGGGACATGTTGGCCGGTTTGGGCAAGTTGGGTCGAAGGGCCTGTTTCCAAACTGTATCACTTGATGATTCTTTTAAACCAGCATTTGCAATTTCTCGTATCTTCAGTGTTGTCCAATTAACCTAGATCTATTACCTGTATGTTTGGCTAATACACACAAGAATATTTTCTGATCATGTCAGTTTGTTAAGTGGCCTCCCTCTGTGAGTTGCTCTCTTCTCAGAGAATGCTTTGTTTTTACAACTGCCCTTGTAATTTAAACAAAAAAGATTACTGCTTGTAGGTTAAATGTGATAGGTATTCCTGTTTGTGTTAATGGTTATATTATAACCCCTGATTACCGCTGCTGCTTCCAGCAGACATAATATGCCCATTTCAGATTCCAGTGCAATTTAACTTGCTTCTTCTTATCTCAGTCTATCCAAGTGGTGAATTTAATCCGGTCTCTGTAAACATTTGGCTATTCCAAGTACAGAAAGTATACTGTTTGTTGGGTAAAATTATCACTCCGATTCTTCTTTTGTCTCCTATTACAGCTCCAATGTCCAGCCATTGGCTCCACTTTCCTCACTGGTATTGGTTAGAACCAGGAAAGTGCTTTCCATAATCTAGACATTGGAGGCTATTAACAATACAGCCAGTCTACCTGGTGCAATCTGGACGGTTACTGAATCCAGTTTCAATTTAGTTTATTGTCACGTGCACCAAGGTACCGTGGAAAGCTTTTTTGAAGCGTGTTAACCAATCACAGTGAGACGATACATGATTACCCTCAATCCATTTACAGCGTGAAGATACATGATAAGGGAATAATGTTTACTGCATGGTAAAGACAGCAAAGTCCGATCAAGGATAGTCCAAGGGTCACCAATGAGGTAGATAGTAGTTCAGCACTGCTCTCTGGTTGTGGTAGGATGATAACAGCTGGAAAGAAACTGGCCCTGAATCTGGAGTGGCACGTTTTCACACTTCTGTACCTTTTGCCTGAAGGCAGAGAGGAGAAGAGGGAGTGGCCAGGATGTGACTTGTCTTTGACGATAGATGCCTCGAGGCACGTGTCATGTAGATGCTTTAAATGGTGGGAAAGACTGGGCTACGTCCACCACTCTCTGCAGCCTTTAGCTTTCCTGCACATTGACATTTTTGTACCAGCCCATGATGCAACCAGTCAGGATACTATCTACTGTAAATATGAACAAAGGAATGTAAGAAAAACTACTGACTTCCCCTTGATGGCGGTAATCCTTACTTGATTGGCACAGGCAATGAGATCTGTTGTCCATAAGTCAAATTCATGACAGCTCTTCCATCTACTCTGAGGTAAATTAATGGCACAGTTAATTTGCTCTGCCATTTTGTGACTACCTGCACCAGCAAGAATTTTTCAGTAAACTTTTGTGATATTGTCATAGAGTAGGTATTGATCTTAAAAGCCTGCTAAGAATTTGTTATAAAATTCCTCATATAATACATTTGTCACAGTCTTGTTTCGACAAAGCGATAATCTGTACCTTATTTAAAGGATACTTTATTAACCAAGATCTGCTCATTGATTTTAGCATCCCAATCTGTTCATGAAGTTTCAATTTCCCGACATTTTGCACTATTATTGATTTGTGTAGATCTAGCATGTAAATCATGAGAATAGCCGTCGTGCAGAATATTGTTTACAAATACAAGCTGACAAATATAGATGACGTAAAAATATAGATTTTTTTGAACCCGTGGTCCTGTAGATTGATGTAACAATTTTGTGGGATTTTTTCACAAAGATTTGGATTATGCTTGTAAATGTCTGCAAAACTGCTGATATTGCTTTGTGTAACTGTCAGAAAAAAGTATAAAGTATAAAGTATCCTTTATTGTCATACAGACATTTCAATCTAAATGAAATTGTATACCTTGTAGTCATAACATAGAATAAAATAACAAAACACACACTTAACACAGTTTAACATCCACCATAGTGAGTCCACCAGACACCTCTCACTGTGATGGAAGGCAAAAGTATTAAAGTCCTTGTCTCTTCCCTCCTCGTCTCCCTCTACGTTGAGGTGATCCAGCTTTCAATGTAGGGACCCTGCCGGATGATGGTAAGTCCAGCAGCTGCATCCGAGCTCCGCGAATGGGCTGGTTCAAACTCCGCAGCCCGGGGCGGTCAAAGCTGCCAAAGCTGCCACCCTCCAGTCCAGCGGATGAAGCTGTCATTGCGGGAGCTCCAGAAAACCGGTCACCAACCTGGTACCTGCGAGCTCCCGACGTTGTCGTCCACTGGGCCCGCGGCTGAGTCCACTGGGCCCGCGGCCGAGCCGCCGAGGCTCCGAAGTCGGGTCGCCGCCACCGCAATGCCACCACAGTCACGAAGTTGGCCAGCTTCGTAAGTTCTGGCTCTGCCTCCGGAGCCTCGAGGTCGGTCCCAGTTGGAGGCCACCAGCTCCATGATAGGCCTCAGCGCAGACGGAGAGGTGACGGAGATGGGGGATACGACAAGAAAAGGTCGCATCCCCCCCTAAAAACAGTTTCTCCCACCTCCCATACAAACACAACTAAAATAGACGAAATAAACTAAACAACAGGCAAAAGAAAACCAAAAAAAAGAAAAGACCGACGGACTGCAGGTGAGCCGCAGCTGCTTGGGCAGTGCCGCCACTGACACAATGTCAATGCTTCAAAAGCAGCACAGACGTTTTGATGTTGCTGTCAGCAACTTATTACTGTTTGGCTCACTGCCTTCCATTATTTTGGAAAACACCATCTCCAGGTTGTAGGTGGTAGAGCGAGTGATTACTTACAACGCTTGATAAACAGCTGTACAGCCACCTGTACAGGTAGCTGCGCGATAAAAGACAGCTTATGGCCCACAATTCGAGAATTTAACCAAAATGTTTCCAATCCCGAATTTGTCTGAGGGAACCAAACAGTAAGAATGTGCAAGTTGTACAATGGAGGGAGGTAGGAGTTTGTTAGTATAAATGTGTCTTCTCTGGACATCCGCAGTTGTGAACAGTCCATAGGGCTATTATATGCAGAGTGTTGGGGTAAAATTGTGTTGTACCCAATTATATGCAGAATGCTGGGCTTTAATATCCAGGTTTGTAACTAACTTTTAGAAATGAAAATGATCAAAAATCACTGAGTGTTATGGGCCTGTCCCACTTAGGCAATTTTTGATCGGACTGCCGGCGACTGTTAAGTTGTAAGCAGTCGCCTGAAAAACTGGCAACTGGAACGGCAATTGTCAGAGTGGAACACACACAAATACATCGCAAAGGCGGGGGCCAGGGCAAGCAGGGGGAGCGCTGTCTGATATTCACATGGTGCAAAGTCAAGGTGATACAGACACACAACGCGATGAACAGGAAGGTTGGCGCTGTAATTAAGACGGCTAGCACAGTGTACGATAAGTCCTTTAAAAGAGGGAGGAGAGGGGGGGGAGGGGGAGGAGAAGGGAAGGGAGAAGGGAGGAAAGAGGGGGGGAGAGAGAGGAGGGGAGAGAGGGGGGGAGAGGGGGGGAAAGGGGGGAGAGGGGGGGGAAGGGCGGGAGAGATGGGGGGGAAGGGGGGGGCAAGGGGAGGGAGAGAAGGGAGGGAGAGAAGGGGGGAGAGAAGGGGGGAGAGAAGGATGGGTAAGAAGGGTGGGTGAGAAGGGGCAGGTGAGAAGGGGCAGGAGAGAAGGGGCGGGAGAGAAGGGGAGGAGAGACAGGGGCGGGTGAGAAGGGTGGGTGAGAAGGGGCAGGTGAGAAGGGGGGGAGAGAAGGGACGGGTGAGAAGGGTGGGTGAGAAGGGGCAGGTGAGAAGGGGGGGAGAGAAGGGACGGGTGAGAAGGGGGAGAGAGAAGAGGGGGAGTGAAGGGGGGGACAGAATGGGGGAGAGAAGAGGGGGAGAAGGGGGGAGGAGAGAAGGGGGGGTGGGGTAGAGAAGGGGGGGAGAGAAGGGGGGGGGGGAGAGAAGGGGGGGAGACAACTTTAAAGAAGCCAGACAACCTTTGTTTGGTTGTTTGTCTTTTTGCACAAAAGTCCGTGAGCATTGCCACTTTCATTTCACGGCACATCTCGTATGTGTATGTGACAAATAAACTTGACTTGACTTGACTTTAATAAGCCAGAGATACACAGCTGTGAAGTTCGGCGGGCATTTAACATTATCCGTCGGTTATCCTTGGTTCTGAAAACTGCTGCTTACGTTTTTTTCCCCCAATGAGCCAATGAAAATGACCGGTCAGCGAAGGCAATTAACTAAAACTGCCTACGACTTCCTCGACTACCTACAACTACATGGCGACCCTACTAGAACTGCACCTACGACTACAGGATTATTGATTATCTCCATGGCAACCAATTTTTGGTCACAGAAACTTTTTCAACATGAACTCCTTGCGTCCATTAAGGAGACTCACCAGAGACCACCAGCGAACATGTGACGACCATGTGGCGAGCGCAGAGTCTCCTGTTCTCGCCTAAAAAGTTGCCTAAGTGGGACATGCCCATTATGGCCCAACATGTTGAAAAATTAGCGGCAACTAGAATGAAATCGCCATGGAGTGTAGCGCGAATTATCGAGCCGTAGGTGGGTCGCAAGGAAGTCCTGGTGGGTTGCCAGGAGGTCGAAGGTTCTCGGAGATTCTCGTCGGCTGGAGCCGGTGCTGACCGGTGATTTTCATTGTCTCATTGGGGTAAAAAAAAGTTAAGCAGTAGTTTTTTTTCAGAACCAAGGAACCGACCGGTAATGTTAAATGTCCGCTGAACTTCACAGCTGTGTATCTCTGGCTTCTTAAAAGTTGTCCCACTTCTCCTCCCCCCTCTTCCCACCTCTTTTAAAGAACTTACCATACACTGTACTTTAGCTGTCATAATTACAGCGCCGACCTTCCTGTTCATCACGGTGTGTGTCTGTATCACCTTGGCTTTGCACCTTGCAAATTTTTTAGACAGCTCTCCCTCGGTTGCCCTGGCCCCCACCTTTCCCAGATTTTCAGGCGACTGCCAGCAACTTGACAGTCGCCGGCAGTCCGCTGAAAAATCGCCGAAGTGGGACATGCCCATAAGAATGAATATTAAAGGACTTGGTTGTTTACATATGCTATTTCTTGTAATATGCTTAGCATGTCAGCTTAGCTTGAGCAGAGATCAGATGGTGGGAAGTTTTATTTCCCTCAGCTGACGTAACTTTATTCTGAAAATGTCATTGCATTGAAACTCTGTCACTTTTAAACCTATTGAAATACAGTGATCCCGCGTAAACTATTGAAATTTGGTCACCTGGAATGTAAGTTAGAATTGCGACTGTATGGAAATTATATCTAACAGCAGTCACAGTTATGAGGCATGAGAGGCGAATGGAACAGAGGCCAAGAGGATATGGAAAATCTGGCTTGGATTAGATTAATGGGAAGCTGCATTGTAAGGAGAGGACTGAGATGAGGAAAAACATTTTCACCGAGAGAGTTGTGAATCTCTTCAATTCTCTGCCACAGAAGGCAGTAGAGGTCAATTCACTGGATGGGTAGATTTAGTTCTTGGGGCTAACGGAATCAAGGGTTATGGGGTGAAAACAGGAATGGGGTACTGATTCTGGATGATCAGTCATGATCATATTGAATGGCAGTGCTGGCTTGAAGGGCCGAAGGGCCTACTCCTGCACCTACTTCACTATGTTTCCATGTTTCTATGTTAAACATTATACCCTGCAGACGTAAGCAAGTGTGAGAATACTGCGCTATTTGCCCGCCACCAGAGTTATGAAAAATATGTAGGGGCTGGGGAGGACCTTGGAACTATTTATGGTAAAGATGTACCTTAAAACTTTCAATACCAGGATACAGCATTCAGGAAAGGTGTTCTGATCACTCACCAGAGGAGGTGCCCTATTGATTTTCAGTAGAGAGATAAGGAATAATATCTTCGTCAGCTGGTACATTACTGGAGATAGGGATATTACAAAAAAATATTAAAGGGATTTTGCTACAGATCAAAGAATTCTAGTTTTTGTTTTATTATTTAGGGGAAAAAAAACCTTTGTCTGTATTTCTGCACAACTGACAATAATTTAATACAGACCAGCTGAAAATAAAGGTAGGCAGAGAAAACTCCAGTTCTGTAGAGAGTCTCAGACATTCCCAATGTAACTGCCAGCTTTTAATCAAAGTACTCAGTCAAATATGTTCTCTCTCTGTTGATGGTTCCACACAGACTGTGCCAATTGGATCTTTGTCCCTCACCCCAGTCTTTGGATCATTTTCTTAACCCTGGTGACAGGAAAGCATCAAAACGTTCTCAACTCATGCTAATGTCACCAGAAGATTAGTGCAGGTGTCAGGGGTTATGGAGAGAAGACAGGAGAATGGGGTTAGGAGGGAGAGATAGATCAGCCATGATTGAATGGTGGAGCAATCTTGGTGGACCAAATGGCCTAATTCCACTCCTATCACATATGAAGAACAGTTATTCTCTATAATAATTCATGTTATGCAATGTTGGTGCAAAACATGAATTATTTGTTTATACTTCATAACTCGAATACACGACTTAATCACAATACTCTTCAACATTGTAGTTTCTACATGATAAACTTTGAGATCTGCAATGTAATGCTACCTTTGTGGTCTCCCCTTTGCTTTGTGGTTAAAATACACCTGACCTTCTTGATGGGTAATGTTGCAGTATATAACCTGCAGTGTATGGTTGCCTCCTGGAATAAAGTCTCCAAGTAACTGGGCGTGATGATTCTTCTTGCTTCATGCAACATTGAATAACATGAATTATACAATGGAGTTTACTCTTTTAAAGTTTCTCCTTTATAAAAATCCAGTGTGTCTTCCAAATGCTTTGATTGTTTAAAAAGTAATAAATTGTTTGCAGTCCAGTCACTATTTTGTTGACAAGTAGAGAAGCATATTTTGCTAAGTGTCATAAGCAAAGTGGGCGGCACGGTGGCGCTGCGGTAGAGCTGCTGCCTTACAGCGTTTGCAGCACTGAGGACCTGGGTTCAATCCCGACTACGGGTGCTGTCTGTATGGAGTTTGTACATTCTCCCCGTGACCTGCATGGGTTTGCTCCGAGATCTTCAGTTTCCTCCCACACTGCAAAGACCTATAGGTTTGAAGGTTAATTGATTGGTGTATGTGTAAATTGTCCCTAGTGTGTGTAGGATAGTGTTAGTGTGCGGGTATCTCTGGTCAGTGCAGACTCAGTTCGCTGAGGGGCCTGTCTCCGCTCTGTATCACTAAACTAAACTAAACTACAAATTGAATAAATTACCAGAAAACATGTATGTTGGTGGAGGTGATTGAGTGATGATCTAGAAACTACAAGCACATCACTCTTCAATATGAAGTCACTTCCATAAATCTTTTATGTGTTTTTGTTGCAACACAGAATAAAGCAGATTAATTCTCCCAGATTGTAAACTTGAAAGCTACTTGAATTTAATAGTGCAGTTACATGCAAATTTTTTTTTAAAGTCTGAAGTATAAATGTAATTAAATCAAAAGTACACCAAATTTTATTATTTTCTTGTCGTTAATCTTCTTGCACAATTGATTTTTTTTCTCAGCAGTATAACAAATCAATGATAACTTCAAATCGTACATTAAGTTGGGCCCAGATCTTTTCTTAGTTTAGTTTAAAGATACAGATTGGAATTAGGCCCTTCAGCCCACCGAATCCGCATCGACCAGCAATCCCCACACATTAGCACTATCCTACACACACTATGGACAGTTACATTGATACCAAGCCAATTAACCAACAAACCTGTATGTCTTTGGAGTGTGGGAGGAAACCGAAGATCGTGCAGAAAACCCACGCATCACGGGGAAAACGTACAAACTCCGTTCAGACAGCACCCATAGTCGGAATCGAACCCGGGACTCCGGCGCTGCAAGTGCTTTAAGGCAGCAACTCTACCGCCATGCCGCATTTCTGTATACATTTGTGAAGAGAAATATGTTTAAAATAATTTGCCAGGCAGAGAACTGGAGACAAAAGCATTAAGTATGTTCAGCATTCAATTGGATGCTAAAATGGGTGAGTTATAATGGCATTGGGAGCAATTTCAATGAGATGAATGGTCTTTATTAAATTGACTTTTTTACGTTCTTAAACATTGTTCGGAATGGAGCTATTTTGATCAGGCACATTTATATTCTCTATTATGCTGTAAAAATGTAGAAAAATCAATACTTGCCATCGCCGTAATCTTTCTTTGAAAACTTGATCGAAAGCTACCTACCAATTGAGTATGAAGTTTAATTAGTTCAGATGGATAGACCCAAGCATGAAAGCAAACAGCACATGCACTCGTGGAGCACTGCTGAAATGACTAAAAGACAGAGGCAAATGGATCTGGCTCTCTGATGCATTGCAGCATTTTTTATCCTTCATTGATGCAAGAAACTGGAGATCAAACGCACCTGTTAAACATGAGTAGGAATGGATTTAGTGCCTCAATATTTCAATAATATTACATGCATAGAAAAGATGAATCCAACTTTCAAGACTTTCTTGTTAAATTTTCCAAAGTTTGTTAAATTGTCTTTTTATTATTCACATTAGTCGAGCACAAAATTGATGATAGGGAATAAACATGAAGAAAATTGCCTGGGATGTCAGATCAACAGGATTCATATTAGATAGCATTATGGTGGGCTATTGAAAGACGTCTGTCTTTCAATAGCCCACCATAATGCTATCTAATATGAATCATGTCAATGAATGCATTTTCACATGAAGGAAATGTATTAAAGAATGGACAATGAACAATTAATCACCTTGGCTGACTAGAAGACTGTGGGTTCTGCTGAGACCTGACATGTTTTAAGGGCCTGTCCCACTTGGGCGACCTAATTGGCGAGTTTAGAAGAGTTTGAATAAATGACATGTTGAAGACCTCCTTCGACTATGTAGAAGACCTCCTTCGACTATGTAGAAGACCTCCTTCGACCTCCTTCGACTATGTTGAAGACTAGCTTCGACAAGCTACGACTAGCTATGACTAACATCAGAAAATTGGACACCGAATAGTGGAGAGTGAAGACGACTTCCTTCAATCTCCTTCGACCTCCCTTCGACCTCCCTTCGACTATGATGAAGACTATCTACGACTACCTTCGACAATCTTCAACTACCCTCGATTACCTACGACTAACATGCCGACCTACTACTTAGGTGGCTTTGGTGAGGTATAACCAATGGCGGAGGTACATTTAAAAAGTCAATTATATTCATAATTGGTTTAATGAAGGTTTAGTTTATTTAGTTTAGTTTAGAGATGCAGCGGGGAAATACCAAGTCTGCACCGACCAGCGATCTGGTCGGTGCAGACTTGGTAACGGGGAGAACGTACAAACTCCGTACAGACAGCACCCGTAGTCAGGATCGAACCAGGGACCTGGCAGTGCCAGCGCTGTAAGTCAGCAAATCTGCCGCTGTGCCACCGTGCCATGCCTATGTGTAGCAGTGCATGGTATATGTTGCAGTGCAATGGTAATATCTGCAAACTGATGGAGATAATCATCATTCTAATCCATGGTGCCCAAAGAAAGTGTTTGCAACCTGATGAATTTTTGGTCGGAGTTGATGATCTGGAGTCTGAAATGTGGACACCTCATTGCATCATGAGGGGGGAATGTTACTTGAACACTTCGCAACCCTTCAGTCAGGTATTGCAAAATTTGTCATTCAAGAATATTTAGGAGAATCTGACCACGAGGCACGTATGGAGAACCAGAAGTTAACATTGAATGAGCTTCAGCCTTGCACTCGACCAACAGGGACACAGGTCATGCAGTCAGTGTGGAGAAGAGCTGGAATTGCAGAAGAATAAGCAACCTGATCCACCATGGCGCAGGGGTCAATTAGTTGGGGGAATGAAAAGAAGCAGTGATAGGGAAAAGGATAGCAAGGGAGATCATAAGGTCATAAAGTCAAAAGTGATAGGAGCAGAGTTAGGCCATTCGGCCCATCAAATCTACTCTGCCATTCAAGCATGGCTGATCTTTCTCTCCCTTCTAACCCAATTCTCCTGCCTTCTCCTCATATCCTCTGACCCGTACTAATCTAGAATCTATCTATCTCTGCCTTACAAATATCCACTGACTTGGATTCCACGGCCTTCTGTGGCAAAGAATTCCACAGATTCACCACCATCTGACTAAAGAAATTCCTTCTCATCTCCTTCCTAAAAGAAAGGCCTTTAATTCTGCGGGTATGACCTCTAGTCCTAGACTCTTCTACAGGTGGAAACATCGTCTCCACATTCACTCCATCTAAGCCTTTTACTATTCTATATGTTTCAATGAGGTCCCAAATCATTCTTCTAAACTTCAGCGAGTACTGTCCCAGTGCCATTAAACGCTCATCATATGTTAACCCACTCATTGCTGGGATCAATCTTGTAAACCTCCTCTGGACCATCTCCAGAACCAGCACATCCTTCCTCAGATATGGTGCCCAAAATTGCTTACAATGTTCCAAATGCAGATTGACCAGCGCCTCAACATTACATCCCTGTTTCTAGCCCTCTCGAATAAAATGCTAGCATTGCGTTTGTTTTCTTTACTACCGATTCGACTTGCAGATTAACTTTTTGTGAATCCTGCACCAGTAATCTCAAGTCCCTTTGCACCTCTGATTTCTGGATTCTTTCCCAATTTAGAAAATAGTCTATGCCTTTATTCCTACTACCAAAATGCATGACTCCACACTTTGCTACACTATATTCCTTCTGTCACTTCTCTGCCCACTTTCCCAACTTGTCCAAGTCCTTCTGCAGAGTCCCTGCTTTCTCTACACTACCTGCCCTCCACCTATTTTTGTATCATCCACAAACTTGGCTGCAAAGCCTTCAATCTCCTCATCCAAATCATTGATATACAACATGAAGAGTAGAGGCCCTAGCAGCCAACCGGAAAAAGTCCCCTTTATTGCCACTTTGCCTTCTGTCTTCCAGCCAACCTTCTATCCATGCTAGTATCTCTCCTTTGATACCATGGGCTCTCATCTTCCTTAGTAGTCTGACGTGTAGCACCATATCAAAGGCTTTCTGAAAAGTAGACCACACCTACTAACTCTCCTTTGTCTGTCGTGCTATTTACTTCTTCAAAGAATTCCAGCAAATTTGTCAAGCAAGACCTCCCCTTCACAAAGCCATGGCCTATTATTTCATGAACTTCTAAGTACTCAGTAACCTCATCCTTTATAACCTCATACGTACTGTTGTTGCCCTGAAGGCCGGGTTGCTTGCCTGGTTAAGAATATATCTGAGGCCTGGGGAGGAACTGGAATGGACAACTGAAAGGGCAAGAATCCAATTGCCGTGGTACAATTGCTATGGAACCAATTACATGGACATAATCTCCATGGATAACCCCAGGCTGGAGAATGGGGTTAGGAGAGAGAGATAGATCAGACATCATTGAATGGTGGAGTAGACTTGTTGTGCTATATGGACTAATTCAGCTTCTATCACTTATGAGTCATGAGTTTTAGACAAGAACCTCCTTCATTATAAGGTCATAAGTTATGACCTTATAATGAAGGAGGTTCTGGTCTAAAAAAATGAGAAGCAGGAACCCAAATTACAAAGCAGCGTGACAAAGCAAACGCAGTAAACCCTCATTATACCCTCATGGTGGAGATGGTATCCGTTATTACCGATTGTCCGCTATAACTGAATAAGGGGGTTTACAGTGGCTTGCAAAAGTATTCATACCGCTTGAACTTTTCCACATTTGTCACGTTACAACCACAAACGTAAATGTATTTTATTGGGATTTTATGTGATAGACCAACACAAAGTGGTGCATAATTGTGAAGTGGAAGGAAAATGATACATGGTTTTCAATTTTATTTACAAATAAAAAACTGAAAAGTGTGGCGTGCAAAAGTATTCAGCTCCCCTGAGTCAATACTTTGTAGAACCACCTTTCGCTGCAATTACAGCTGCAAGTCTTTTGGGGTATGTCTCTACCAGCTTTGCACATCTAGAGACTGAAATTTTTGCCCATTCTTCTTTGCAAAATAGCTCAAGCTCAGTCAGATTGGATGGAGAGCATCTGTGAACAGCGATTTTCAAGTCTTGCTAGAGATTCTCAATTGGATTTAGGTCTGGACTTTGACTGGGCCATTCTAACACATGAATATGCTTTGATCCAAACCATTCCATTGTAGCTCTGGGCGTATGTTTAGGGTTGTTGTCCTGCTGGAAGGTAAACCTCTGCCCCAGCTCAAGTCGTTTGCAGACTCTAACAGGTTTTCTTCCAAGATTGCCCTGTATTTGGCTCCATCCATCTTCCCATCAACTCTGACCAGCTTCCCTGTCCCTGCTGAAGAAAATCATCCCCACAGCATGATGCTGCCACCACCATGTTTCACAGTGGGGATGGTGTGTTCAGGGTGATGTGCAGTGTTAGTTTTCCGCCACACATAGTGTTTTGCATTTAGGCCAAAAACTTCAATTTTGGTCTCATCTGACCAGAGCACCTTCCTCCACATGTTTGCTGTGTCCCCCACATGGCTTGTGGCAAACTGCAAACGGGACTTCTTATGGCTTTTTTTCAACAATGGCTTTCTTCTTGCCACTCTTCCACAAAGGTCCGATTTGTGGAGTGCACGACTAATAGTTGTCCTGTGGACAGATTCTCCGACCTGAGCTGTGGATCTATGCAGCTCCTCCAGAGTTACCTCACTCACTGCTGCTTCTCTGATCAATGCTCTCCTTGCCTGGCCTGTCAGTTTAGGTGGACGGCCATGTCTTGGTAGGTTTGCAGTTGTGCCATACTCTTTCCATTTTCGGTTGATGGATTGAACAGTGCTCCGTGAGATGTTCAAAGCTTGGGATATTTTTTTATAACCTAACCCTGCTTTAAACTTCTCCACAACTTTATCCCTGACTTGTCTGGTGTGTTCCTTGGGCTTCATGATGCTGATTGTTCACTAATGTTCTCTAACAAACCTCTGAGGCATTCACAGAACAGCTGTATTTATACTGAGATTGGATAACACACAAGTGGACTCTATTTACTAATTAGGTGACTTCTGAAGGCAATTGGTTGCACTGGATTTTATTTCGGGGTATCAGAGTAAAGGGGGATGAATACTTTTGCACGTCACACTTTTCAGTTTTTTATTTGTAAAAAACTTTGAAAACCATGTATCATTTTCCTTCCACTTCACAATTATGCGCCACTTTGTGTTGGTCTATCACATAAAATCCCAATAAAATACATTTATGTTTGTGGTTGTAACGTGACAAAATGTGGAAAAGTTCAAGGGGTATGAATACTTTTGCAAGACACTGTATATATACAGTATTATTGGAAAAGCAGCCAATAAACATACCGACACAATAAACAGTAAAGGAAACAAAATACATAATGCCTTGGAATGACACAATGCTGCCATGGTAGAGTTGCTACATTACAGCGCCAGAGACCCGGGTTTGATCCTGGCCTTCTCCGGGTGCTCAGGTCAGGCACGTGCCGTGAGTAATTACTCAAGGTAGGCAGTCAGTCAGGCTTAAAAAAAAAATCTTAAACAGTGCATGCGCAGATTGTTCTCTCCGTGAAAATAAAAAATAAAAATATTTATTTTTCCAAGGCTTCCAAGTCTCCTTTATTCTGAATTACTGAATGGGTGGGGGGTGAAGGGTGATGGCAGGTGGAGAGATGGTGGGAAAAATGGGAGCACACCAGGACAAGTTGAATCAGTTGTCATCTTATTGAATGACAACACTTGATCAAGGGACCTATTGGAAGGAGAGTTCCTTTCACAGCATGAATGAGTCTGTGCCAGGGGTAAGGTTTCGGGGAGGGCAGGAGTGTTCAGAAGGAGGGGTTCGGGGATAATGCCAGCAACTCACTCACTCACTGCTGCTGCGGCGCTCCGGACGCGGAGTCACCGCATTGTAGCCGGGGATAGAAGCAGCTTGGGTGGCTGCGATCGGCCACAGGGACTGGACAGCAGAACTGGCCGCCATTTCAGCGCCTTTTCCCGGCCCGCTCACCTCTGGCAGTGCTTTCCGTCTGAACACCTCCCACCTGCCACTCGCCAACTTCGCTTATGTCAGCCGCTTCCCGCAAATCCTTAAATTCCCACAGCTGAGTAACCACAATCGCATTGTTGAAATTTAAGGATTTGCAGGAAGGGCTGACATGAGTGAGGCCAGCGAGCGGCAGGAGAGAGGGTTTTAGATGGAGAGATGCCAGAGGTGAGCGGTGGCCAGCAGAAGGCACAGAGGTGGCGGCCGGTTCCGCTGTCCGGCCAGGCGGCCGCTCACAGCCACCCGAGCTACTTCTCCCCCCTGGCCTCAATGAGGTGGCTCCATGCAAGGAGTGTCGCAAGTGGCATGATCCTGACCCTCCCCTTCACAACATTCATGCCCTCCCTGCAATTTTACCCCGGGCCAGGCTCCTCAAATGCTGTAAAAGGAGCTCTCCCCCCCCCCCTCCCATATGGTATTTAAAAACATATAGCACCAAGAAATGTACTTACCAAATTATCGTACCCAAACTCCATTCTTCTCTCTTTGTTTCCTAAGATACACTTTTTTTTTTTCTGTTAGAAGTAAGTACAATATTGTGGTACCTCAGTACCTAATACTTGTTGACATATACAACTTCTTATTTTGTAATTTAATAATAAAACAGAAATAAGGAAAAAAAGTGTTGAAAAGAGGAGATTGACATAAGTGGTGCGTGAGATAGAAAGATAGGTAGAAAGAAGAAAGAAGAAAGAAGAAAGAAGAAGAAGCAGAAAGAGAAAGTGACGAAAAAGAGAAAAGAAAAAATAAGAAAAAAAGGAAAAAGTATATTGAAAGCGATATACCTATTTTATGTTCCAGGCCACTCGTCACCCGATTCTGAAACATTTTATTTCTATGGTTGTGTTGCACCATATGCTTGTAAGAAGTCGATAAAAGGAGACCAAATCAATAAGAATTGGTCTGCTTTACCTGTTAGAAGGAGTCGCATTTCTTCCAGATATGCCGTTTCCGACATATTTGAAATCCACATTTTGAGCGTTGGTGTTGGTACATTTTTCCAAAATTTAAGTATGAGTTTTTTTGCCGTTATTAAACCATAATTAAGTAGAGATTTTTGAAACGTATTTAGCTTATTCCCATCTTCCATTGATCCAAAGATAATCATTTCTGTATTAGGTTCAAGTCTTCTATTAAATAGTTTTGTAAAAATTTCAAAACTTTCATTTCAAAATTTGTCAAGTTGTACACAGGAGACAAAAGAGTGTGTTATAATGGCATTCTCAGATAAGCATTTATCACAGATGGGAGAGATATTTGCATAGATTTTATTCAATCTTGTTTTCGAGGTATAATCTATGTTAAATTTTAAATTGAATTAAAGTATGTTTTGCATTAATCGAATATTTATGTATATATATCAGGTATATTTCCCATGTTTCTTTCGAAATTTTTATCTGTAGTTCTCGTTCACAATCTGCTCTGATTGCCTCTGTCGATGGTGATTCTATATTTAAAATTATATTATGTACGTATGATATTAAATTGCATGAATCTGCCTTAACATTCACTGCTTCATCTAATAAATCTAGAGTTAGACTTTGATATCCTTGTATATGTTTTTTCAAATAATCTCTAATTTGAAGGTATTTAAAGTATTGGTTATTTTTCAAGTTGTATTTAAATTGTAATTGTTGAAATGATAAAAAAAAATCCCATTTCATACGTCTCCAATGCTTTTAATTCCTAATCTTTCCCAATAGGTATACGTTTTGTCAGTGAGAGATGGTTTAAATGAGGGATTATTTACTATTGGAGATAAAAGCGATAAGTTTCTTAATTTCAAAGTTCGTTTTATTTGTTTCCAAATTCGTATTGTGTTGTGGATAATTGGGTTCTTCTTATATATTGTATTGTTTAATTTTATCGGGGAGAAGAGGATCGCTCCTATATTAAAAGGAGAGCAATCCTCTTCCTCCATTCTTATCCATTCTACCTGTTGGGCAGAGCTGTCCAACCAATAAATTATGTTTTTAATATGTACTGCCCAGTATTAGTATAAAAAGTTCGGAAGTGTCAGTCCCCCAGATTCTTTAAGTTTACACAGGTGATTTATTTGGATTCTGTGCGATTTGTAGTCCCATATGAAGTTTGTAATATTGGAGTATAATTTTTTAAGACATTTTTTTGGTAAGTATATTGGTATTGATTGAAATAGATATAATATTTGTGGTAGAAAAATCATTTTTATAGCATTTATTCTACCTATTAAAGACATCGGCAGGGTTTTCCAGAATTTAATCGACGCATTCAATTTAGTTAGTAAAGGCATAAAATTTGCATTAAATAGTGATTTATATTTTCTAGTAATTTGGATACCCAAATACTTAAATTTTTCTGTTGCAATTTTAAATGGAAATTTTAACAGGTGTGTCGAATCTTGGGGTTTTAACGTCATAATTTCACTTTTATTCCAATTTATTCTATATCCTGAAAAGGAGCCAAATTCCTCTATTAAATTTAGTATATTTGGTATACTAACTTGCGAGTTTGTAATGTATAATAATACGTCGTCTGCGTATAGTGAAATTGTATTATTTGTATCTTTGGTATTATATCCCCGAATATTCGGATGGCTTCTTATACTTTCAGCTAAAGGCTCTATCACAAGGGCAATAGCAGGGGTGATAATGCACACCCCTCTCTATTGCCCCTTGATAAATGATATTTTAAAGATAACATATTGTTAGTCAGTATTCTGGCTGTCGGCTTGTCATATAATAATTTTATCCATGTGATAAAATTCTCTCCCATGTTAAATTTTTGCAATACTTCATACAGATATTGCCATTCTACTTGATCAAATGCTTTTTCTGCATCCAATGAAATAATTGATACATCTTCTTCTTCAGTTTTTTGTGAATATATTATATTAAACAAGCGTCTCAAATTGTTGGCTGAGTATCTTTTAGGTATAAACCCCGTTTGATCCGGGTTTATTAGTTTACTAACGTATTTACTCAGTCTTCTCGCTAAAGTCTTTGCTAGTATTTTCTGATCTGTATTAATAGTGCTATAGCTCTATATGAACCTGGTTCTTCTAGATCTTTCTCTTTTTTTGGTATATGTGTAATAGTTGATTTAGCTAATGTTCTGGTAGTGTATTTTCTTTAAATGCATGAGTATATAATTTTTGTAGGCGCAGAGATATTATCTCGTGGAATCTTTTGTAGAATTCATTACTAAAACCATCTGGTCCTGGTGTTTTGCCACCCTAAGATACACTTAAGATAATGGCAATCCATATTTGAAAAACCCGACAAGAGACTTGCGCTGCGCATGCGCAATACAGCAAAGGCAGAATTTCAGCTGCCTTCCGTCCCGGTTGTCATTGATGGCTTGAAGCAGCGCTGACGGCACATGGGCTGCATAGACCTTTGCGTGTTGCAAGTGCTACCGTTGAAAGGCACAGAGAATTATGCCTACCTAAGAGATCGATCTCTTAGATAGGCATAATTCTCCCATGCCTTTACTATTTATATTTAATAATTACCACTTTATAATTTTAATCAGGGTAGGCAGCGTCTACCTTGCCTACTCTGATGGCACGTGCCTGGCTCAGGTGCACTGGTCCTATCCTACCCACTGTGAGTTGTCCCTAGTGTGTGTGGTGGAGCTGGTGGGCTGGGCACCCTGGGTGGGGTTGTAGGAGGGGGGAGGATGGGTGCACAGTTGCAAGCGATGCCCGGGGTCAGGATCGTGCCCGAGTCTCTGGTGCTGCGGTGTGGAGGTGGCCGGGTGGACTGCAGTACTGCACATCTATGCAGTGTAGGGAGTGAGGGTTGGGAGGGCCGGGGATGGGGGGTGAGGAAGGAGGAGCCCAGACTGCCTGGGGAAAGTCCACACTGTCACAATGTCTTTGTCTTTGAAATGAGGGAGAAAAGATAGAAATTCATGTTCTTAAGTGATAGGAGCAGAATTAGACCATTCGCCTCATCAAGACTACTCCGCCAATCAATCATGGCTAAAGATAGACTTAAATGCTGGAGTAATTCAGCAGGACAGGCAGCATCTTTGGAGAGAAGGAATGAGTGACGTTTTGGGTTGAGACCCTTCTTCAGACTGATCTATCTCTCCCTCATAACCACATTCTTCCCATAACCCCTGACAGCTTGTGTGTAGGATAGAACTAGTGTATGGGTGATCCCTGGTCGGTGTGGGCTCAGTGTGCCCACACAATATCTCTAAACTAAACTAAGCTAAAATGGTTCAAAAACAACCATTTGCTCCATCCACCTTGCGGTCATTCTGTGAAACAACGAACTCGGTCTACCACAGATTTGGTCTGCTATAACCATAATCCGTTATAAAGAGGTCCATTAAAACGAGGGTGTAGGGCGGCAGATCTACTATAAGTATAAATTGTGTAGTGTGTGTAGGGCAGCGTTAGTGTGCGGGGATCACTGGTCGGTGCAGACCCGGTGGGCCGACAGGTCTGTTGCCGCACTGTATCTCTAAACTAAACTAAAGTAAATATGTATCAGCACCGGGCCAATGATATAAGCAGCTGGATGATTGGTGTAGTGTGAGAAAAATGTGTTACAGTTTATGAGACACTGGCACACATACAGAGGAAGGAAGGAATAGTTTCATTGTGACAGCTTTCACTTGATTTAGGTTGGTATCAGAGTCCCAGTGAATATATTAATTATGATTATAGAGAAAATGTAAACTAATTAATTTAAGGACACGTCTGATAGCAAGGAATAGAAAGCATACGGTGCCATCAAATGGATGATCATTACCAGAATCTGATAGGAAGGGACAGAGTGTACTGGCATAAAAGTACAGCCTTAATGAGAGTCAGAACAGAGTGAAATGATATGAAGATATAATTTATTTAAAAGCGTCAAAAGAAGACACAAAATGCTGGAGTAACTCAGACAGGCAGCAACTCTGGAGAGCATGATTAGGTGACTGGAGTAACTCAGCGTGAAAGGCAGCATCTCTGGAGAGAAGAAAAGGGTGACGTTTCGGGTCGAGACCCTTCTTCAAATGACGTTTCTGGGTCGGGACCCTTCTTCAGACTGTTAATGGGAGGATGGGGGGGGGGGGAGGCTGGAAGAGAGGAGAAAATGGATAGCCCAGCAAGTAACAGGTGGATATAGATGAGTGGGGCTTGTGATAGGTAGATGGTCGGACAAAGATCAGAGATGAAAAGACATAAGGGGTGAGACAAAAGGATTGATGAGTGAAGGGCAAAGCAGGCAAATGTAAGGAATCTTGGCTGACGAGGGAAATTGAGATGTTAGTCAAAAACAAGCAGGATGCATGGGACAGGTAGAGGCAGCTGGGATCAAGTGCATCCCTGGAGTGGTTTTGGGAACTAAGGAGTAAACTTAAAAAGGAAATCAGAAGGGCAAAAAGGGACCAGGAGATGGCTCTGGCGGGTAGCATTAAGGACACCCCAATTTTTTTTATAAATACATAAGGGAGAAAAGGGCAACTAGAGAGAGAGTGGGACCTCTCAGGATTCAAAGCGGTCACCTCTGTGTGGAGATGGGCAAGTTCCTTAATGGGTATTTCTCCTCTGTATTTACCAAAGAGAAAGACAGTAGGACAGAGAAAATTGGAGCAGACTGGAAGTGTCATGAGAACAGTCAGGGTTACAGTCGAAGAAGTACTGAAGGTACTTTCATGTTTGAAGGTAGACAAATCTCCAGGGCCTGATCAGATATACCCGAGGACATTGTGGAAACTAGAGAGAAAATTGCAGGAGCTCTGGTTGAAATTTATGAGTCATCCTTAAATACAGGAGAGGTGCCGGAAGACTGGAGGATGGCAAATATTGAGCCGCTTTTCAAGAAGGGCTGCCGGGAAAATGCTGCGAACTATAGGCCGGTGAGATTAACATCTGTAATTGGTAAGTTACTGGAGGGTATTCTGAGGGATAGGTTACCATATAACCATATAACAATTACAGCACGGAAACAGGCCATCTCGGCCCTACAAGTCCATGCCGAACAACTTTTTTCCCTTAGTCCCATCTGCCTGCACTCATACCATAACCCTCCATTCCCTTCTCATCCATATGCCTATCCAATTTATTTTTAAATGATACCAACGAACCTGCCGCCACCACTTCCACTGGAAGCTCATTCCACACCACTACCACTCTCTGAGTAAAGAAGTTCCCCCTCATGTTACCCCTAAACTTCTGTCCCTTAATTCTGAAGTCATGTCCTCTTGTTTGAATCTTCCCTATTCTCAAAGGGAAAAGCTTGATCACATCAACTCTGTCTACCCCTCTCATAATTTTAAAGACCTCTATCAAGTCCCCCCTTAACCTTCTGCGCTCCAGAGAATAAAGACCTAACTTATTCAACCTATCTCTGTAACTTAGTTGTTGAAACCCAGGCAACATTCTAGTAAATCTCCTCTGTACTCTCTCTATTTTGTTGACATCCTTCCTATAATTGGGCGACCAAAATTGTACACCATACTCCAGATTTGGTCTCACCAATGCCCTGTACAATTTTAACATTACATCCCAGCTTCTATACTCAATGCTCTGATTTATAAAGGCTAGCATACCAAAAGCTTTCTTTACCACCCTATCTATATGAAATTCCACCTTCAAGGAACTATGCACGGTTATTCCCAGATCCCTCTGTTCAACTGTATTCTTCAATTCCCTACCATTTATCATGTACGTCCTATTTTGATTTGTCCTGCCAAGGTGTAACACCTCACATTTATCAGCATTAAACTCCATCTGCCATCTTTCAGCCCATTTTTCCAAATGGCCTAAATCATTCTGTAGACTTTGGAAATCCTCTTCATTATCCACAACACCCCCTATCTTGGTATCATCTGCATACTTACTAATCCAATTTACCACCCCTTCATCCAGATCATTGATGTACATGACAAACAACAAAGGACCCAACACAGATCCCTGAGGCACCCCACTAGTCACCTGCCTCCAACCCGACAAACAGCCATCCACCATTACCCTCTGGCTTCTCCCATTCAGCCACTGCTGAATCCATCTTGCTATTCCTGCATTTATACCCAACAGTTTAACCTTCTTAACCAACCTTCCATGAGGAACCTTGTCAAAGGCCTTACTAAAGTCCATATAGGCAACATCCACTGCTTGACCCTCGTCAATTTCCCTAGTAACCTCTTCAAAAAATTCAAGAAGATTAGTCAAACATGACCTTCCAGGCACAAATCCATGTTGACTGTTCCTAATCAGAGCCTGTTTATCCAGATGCTTATATATATTATCTCTAAGTATCTTTTCCATTAATTTGCCCACCACTGAAGTCAAACTAACAGGTCTATAATTGCACAGGCATTTGGATGGGCAAGGGCTGATTAGCGACAGTCGGCATGGTTTTGTAGGTGGGAGGTCGTGTCTCACAAATCTAATTTTTTGAAGATGTGACCAAGTAGGTTGATGAGGGCAGAGCTCTAGATGTTGTGTACATGGACTTCAGTAAGGCATTCGACAAGATTCTGCATGGTAGGCTGCTCTGGAAGGTTAGATTGCATGGGATCCAAGGAGAGATAGCTGAATGGATAGTAAATTGGCTCCATGGAAGGAAGCAGAAGGTAATTGTTGGCCATTGTGGGAGAGTTGGGCCTAAGGTCCTGTTTCCACTCTGTATCACTCTATGACTATGGCTCTAATTGTGAATTGCGAAGCTAGAGGAAGGATTGCAGGTGGCAGGGGAGGGGGAAGGGGAGGGGGTAATTGTTTTGAGTCCAGATGAGGTACTGGGAGAGAGTGAGAGAATAAAGGGAAGAAGTGGTGTAAGGATGGGGAAGTGGGGTTGTTGTATAGTTACCTAAACTTGGAGAATCAATGATCATACTGTTGGGTTGTAAGCTACCCAAGCAGAATATGAAGTGCTGTTCCTCCTGTTTGCGTGTAGCCTCACTCTGGGCATGCAGGTAGGCCAGGACAGAAAGGCCATTGTGGGAATGAGAGGAGAGGTTAAAAATATTAGCAAACGGGAGATCCAGTCGGCCATGGCAAACCGAGTGCAAATGTTTGGCGAAACGCTCACCAATCTATGCTTGATCTGGCCAGTGTACAGGAGGCAACATCAGGGACTCTGGATACAGTAAATGAGGTAAGAGGAGGTGCAAGTGTGTCAATTGCTTGTTCTAAGCTTCCCCCCAGTCTAGTTTCAATCAAAAATCACTGAATCAAGCACTTGAGCAACTAATCTTTATTTTAACAAAACACAATTACAGTTCAACTATTGTTCCTATCCCACCGTGGGTTCGATACTCATTCAAGCCCTCTAGGCCTCACTCAAACAGAGACACTCCAGAAGGTCACGCAGTCCCAAGCGCTCTCCCAGAAGATCGACGCTGAACCTCGTGGTAGCGGAATTTTATAGGTCCCGGGACCTCGAGTGACCGAACCACATGGGGGTGATCTTACAGATATTGATTAACCCCATACATAACAGACATTTCCCTAACCCAATAGTACAACAACTTAATACATTATATTAGAACGAAAGCTCCAGAAGGAAGCTAACAAGAACAAACATTGAAACATATGCCCTGAGATTCAAACAATTTCTCCAAGGCTCAACAGTTCGACCAATCATCAATCAACAGGATGACCATCTTGTAACATTATTTATACTATTCACAATGTTTTTGCAGCGATCCAATAGAAATGATGCATTTCAGGTTAGTTTGCAAAACCACTATACATGTTATCAATTTAAGAGAAACAGGGAGAACGCCTGGACCCCTTACCATCCTGCATACCAGTCTGAGCCTAGACTGGCTGGCGCCAATCAAAGCCTGTAAAGTTCAGGTGACAAGGGTTATGCAATTCTGACAAGTGAAGCCAATATTAACAAGTGAACCTCTGTCTCACCTGGAAGGATTGCTGGAGTCTCAAGATGGAGGAGAGGGAGGAGGTATAGGGACAGGTGTAACATCTCCTTTGGTTGCAGGGGGAAGTACCTGGGGAGGGAATAGTTTGGGTGGGAAGGAATGAGTTTACCAAGGAGTTGTGGAGGGAATGGCTTCTGCAAAAGGCAGAAATGGGTGGAAATGGGAAATGTGATAACTTTGGAAGTGACAGAAATGTTGGAGGATGATGTGTTGGATGCGGGCAGTTGGGGTGAATGGTAAAGACCAGGGGAATTCTACCCTTGTTCTGTCTGGGGCTGAGAGAGAGTTGAACTACATTTAGTTAAGTTTATTATTGTCACATGTACCGAGGTACGATGAAAAGGTTTTGTTTGCGTGCTATCCATTCAAAAAAAAGAGTGTACATGAATACGATCAAGCTGTCCACTGTCCACAGATACAGTAAAAGATAAAGGGTACAACATTTAGTGCAAGATATAACATTGAAGTCTGATAAAGTCCCATCACATGTAGTTCAATGGTCTCCAATAATTGGGAGGTCAGGACCACAATCTAGCTTATGAGAGGACTATTCAGTTGCCTGATAACAGCTGGGAAGAAACTGTTCCTTTATTTGGTGGCATGCCTTTCCAAACTTCTATAACCCTTGCCTGGTGGGAGAGGGGAGAGGGGAGAAGAGGGAGTGACCTGGGTGAGATTGGTCCTTGATAATGCTGGCGGCCTTGCCAAGGCAGCGTGAATTGTGGATGGAGTCAATGGAAGGGTGGCTGGTTTGTGTGATGGTCTGAGCTATGTTCACAACTCTCTGCAGTTTCTGTGGTCTTGGATGGAGATGTTTCCAAACCAGGTTGTGATGCATCCCGACAAGATGTGTGTACGTGTATACATGTGTGTATATGCACACACTGAACTTTTTTTCTTGTTTATTATATTGTTTACAGTGTACTATGATGCATGTTCTGTAATGCAGCTGCATGTAAGAATTTCATTATTCTATCCGGGACACATGACAATAAAACACTCTTGACTCGTGACTATAATTATATAAGACACCAGTGAGACTTAATCTGGAATACGGTGAAGGGTGGATGTACAAGCAGTATAGGAAATGCAATTATGGTTAATCAGATTGTGCTCTAGGGAGATACAGCACAGAAATAGGCCCTTCAGCCCTCCATGTCTCAGTTGACCAACAGTAACTATTTATATTAATCTAGGTTAATTCCATTTAATTCTCCCCACATTCTCATCAATTCCCTTCCAAAACATTCACCTACACACAAGGGGAAGTTTTTCAGTATCCAATTAAGCTATCTGTGGGATGTGGGAAGAAATCTGGAGCACCTGGGGGTAACCCATATGAACACGGGAATATCATGCAAACTCCACACTGATACAGTAGCACCAGCGATCAGAATTAAACCCATGTCTCTGCTACTGCAAGCAGCAGATCTATCAGCTGCACAACTCTGCTCTTCAGCCTGATTTCTGGGATAGGGAGTTTGTCCTGTGGGGCAAGATTAAGCAAAATATGCCTTAGAGAATGAGACGTAAATTTTTGCAAGAAATCAAAATGAAAAAAAAAAGCAAGAAATATGAAATAAAACTAGAACATTTTGGTAACACTCAAGAGATCAGGCCACCTATGAAAAAAGCGAAACAATAAACATTTAAGTGCCAATAATTTGTCAGAACTGTGAAAGAGAGACAAGTTAGTTTTCAATAGCAGAGAAGGTGGGGGAGGGATGGGTGGAAAAGAGGGAATATATCTGATAAAATGAGTGCACATGGGCTAATGAAGGCTAATTGCAACAATATTATCATAAGACATGAAGATAGACACACAAAGCTGGAGTAAACTAACAGGTCAGACAGCATCTCTGGAGAAAAGGAGTAGGTGACGTTTTGGATCGAGACCCTTCTTCAGTCGATCCAAACCATCACCTATTCTTTTTCTCCAGCGATGCTGTCTGACCCGATGGGTTACTCCAGGTTTTTGTGTCTATCTTTTGTTTCAACCAGCATTTACAGTTCCTTCCTACACTTATCATGTGACATGACAGAGTAAATGGAGTGATGATGCTGGCTGTCCTGAATCAAGATTCACAGGCTCACAATAATGGTTGAGCCATTTGGGTCTGAGATTTCTTCACTAAATGAGTGGTGACTCTTATTAATTCTCTCTCTAAGAGGACTCTGGAGGCTAGGTCAATGGGTATATTCAAGCTGAACATGATAGGTTTTATATATTAAGGGAATCAAAGAATATGAGGATTGTGCAGGGAAGTTTGCCAAAGTAAAAGGTCAGCTATTATAATTGAAATGGTCGATCAACTATAAGGGTTTGGATGGCCTGCTCCAGTTTTCTTTTCAGGGTTTTATGCCTTGAGATGTGTAAAGCTATCAAAAGTACATCCGTGACTGAAAGCAGCAAATTCTCAACTAATTGCAGCATCCTGCACCTACAATGTATTGTAAGTCTGAAGAAGGGTCTCGTACCGAAACATTATCCATTCCGTCTCTCCAGAGATGCTGCCTGTCCAGCTGAGTTACTCTCTATCGTAAGTAAAACCCTCTCGACTCAGATCTTTGATACAGAACAAATATTGGAGTTTACTGAATATTTTTTGGAAGGAATTAAGCAATTATATTTTCCACTATAAATAATTTGGACAGTAGTATGTGACACAATGTCAAATATAGCAAACAGCATTAACTATTTATAAGCTAACACAAGAGTAGAGAGACAATTTATTACTGAAGATTGCATGGATGTCAGTAGAAATTTATTGAAAAGTGCCGTGACATAAGCTGTTTGAAAAGTGTTACATGGAAAATATACTGTGAGTGTGCCAAATAATTTAACAAAAGTAGAGAAAAGCATTTTAACAAAGCTAGATCCTTCGGCACGGTGGTGCAGCGGTAGAGTTGTTGCCTTACAGTGCTTGCAGAGCCAGAGACCCGGGTTTGATCCCAACTACCGGTGCTCTCTGTATGGAGTTTGTACGTTCTCCCCTTGACCTGCGTGGATTTTCTACGAGATCTTCAGTTTTCTCCCACACTCCAAAGACGTACATGTTTGTAGGTTAATTGGCTTGGGTTTGTATACTTAGTATAAGTGTAAATTGTCCCTAGTGTGTGCAGGATGGTGTTATTGTGTGGGGATTGTTGGTTTGTGTGGACTTGGTGGGCCAAAGGGCTTGTTTCCGTGCTGTATCTCTAAACTAAACGAAACTCCGGTCAAAATTCCTCAGCGCTTATAAGGTGTTGGTTGGCCTTTCTCTATGTTAAGGCCTTCCTTATGGGAGAAGGCAGATACTTGGGAAGAGTATGTGTAGGGAAGCAGTGGTGGATTAAATTTGCTAGGGTGGGAAAACAGAAGTAGGAATCAGAATATCTGAATAGCACCTGAGAATGAACAAAGCAATGCAGACAGAAGGTCAAATTTATTTCTTGGGTGTTCTCAATAGTTATTGGATTGCCAAGAGTGTGGAAAGGTTTTTCTTTGAAGAGGCTATCTCAGTACTAACTGCCTTGACATTTTGGAACTGCTCTACTTAAAGTCAGATTGTACCTGTTAAAAGGAAAACTGTTGTGTCGGAAGGAACTGCAGATGCTGTTTTAACCGAAGATAGACACAAAATGCTGGAGTAACTCAGCAGGACAGGCGGGAATGGGTGACGTTTCCGGTAGATACCCTTCTTCAGTCTGAAGAAGAGTTTCGAACTGAAATGTCACCCATGCCTTCTGTCCAGAGATGCTGCCTGTCCCGCTGAGTTACTCCAGCATTTTGTGTCTCGATGGATGTTAACAGGAAAACAGTCTACAAACAGTGGGCAAGGAACACAGCCCAACATTCTTAATGCTCCACTGGAGATGTCGATGCAGGAGGAAGATAGAAAATGGTCTGGCTTCCAACTGCTGAGTAGAAGACAATTTATGTAGATACTTACAGTAGTATAGAACCTGGGGGAGAAGTGACAGTGTTTCCTAACCAGGGATGAAGCTCAGGAAGATAAATGTAGTACCAATATAACAATAATATGCAATTATATAGTGTATTTTCAGTGGTAATATGTCCCACAATGTTTCACAGAACTGCTATCAAAGGCCACGCTATGTGAAGTTATATTAGAATAGAGTATAGAAGTATTAAAGTAAGTCAGAAATTTGAGTCTAGAAGTTGGGAGGTCATGTTACACATATATAAGACCACATTTAGTGTATTGTGTTCGGTTTTCATCATCATGTTATCGGACAGATGTTGTCAAGTTTGATAGAGTTCAGAGAAGATTTACCAGGATGTTGCTGGGACTCGAGGGACTGGGCTATAGGGGGAAGTTGAGGAGGCTAGGGCTTGATTCCTTGGAGCGCAGGAGGTGATCTTATAGAGGTGTATAAATTCATGAGATGAATAGATTGGGTAAACACTGTTTTTTGCCCAGAGTAGCTGAATCGAGAACCAGCAGACATAGATTTAAGCTGAGAGTGGAAAGATTTAAAGGGAATCTGAGGGGTAACTTTATTACACAAAGGGTGGTGGGTGTATGGAACAAGCTGCTGGAGGGGAAAGATGAGGCAGGTACTTTTGCAACATTTAAGAAACATTTTGGCAGGTACATGGTTAGGATAGGATTAGAGGGATATGCGCCGAAAGCAGGCAGGTGGGACAAGTGCAGCTTGTTTCCATGCTGTATGAGTCTATGACTCTATGAAATGACAAAATAAGATGTGACAAAAGGGCTGTCTTAATGAAGAGGGAAAGAGGTAGTGGCAGAAAGACTTAGGAAAGGACTTACAAACCTTATATTCTTGGCAATTAGTGGGATGGCTCCCAAAGTTGAAACAATCACAATCTTGCATCGAAGGGGTGGGTGACATTTCGGGCCAAGACCCTTCTTCAGACTCCAGCATTTCATGTCTATCTTTGTTGTAAACCAGCATCTGCAGTTCTTTCCTACACAATCATGGTTGTGGTTGTGTTCGGAATTGGAGTTATATGGAGATCACAGGAGTTTGTAGGTCTGGGTGTGCTAACAGATATAGAAAGGGCAACATTTTGAAGGGGCTTGTAACAAGGAAAACAACATTTCTGGACCAGCAGACAAAGTGGGTGGTAAACACAAGGGTGATGGGTAAATAGGACTTGATATAACTTAGAGGTTCATATTAACTGAGAATCCCTCCAGGAGAAGGTTGGAGTACTCAAGTTTAGAGTTATCAAATGTTGCGTAGAGAGTTTTAACAGCAGAGGAGATGGGTAAGCTGGAAATATAATTACAGATATGGAAATTCTTTATCTCTCCACTTCACTGTCTATATCTCTCTATATTTCTCATTCAGGTTATCCGGATGTTGAATGTCTATTGGTGCTGCAGCATGAGAAAGAACAGTCACTGAACGTACTTGGGACTGAGACTGCACTGACTGACTACAGCAGGTAGCTGCACCTAGTGGGACGATTCATGTTAGTGCTGGGGAATAAGGACCGAGGGATAGTTTACTTCGGTCACGTGAGTGACTACTTGTAGAACCCCGTCCAGCTGCACATGCGTCATTACGTCAGACGCATTGGTGCAGGCGGCCGGTTGGAGCAGCAGAGCTCCTCCAATCGGGTAAGTTTAAAACTCAAGGTAAGTGGACAAACTTATCCTTGAGGCCGTTTTCTGTGTCGGAGGTTGTGCTCCAGGAGGATGCAGAAAGCTAGCAAGGTGAAGGCAAGGCGACCCGTGGCAAAGCGTATGGAAGACTGGGAGAATGCAGTCAGTTGGGTGTCTGCCTAGTTCACTGACTTTGTCGCAAGCAGGGAGGCTTGCGAGAGCAGACTCATTGCTTGAGAGCAGCGTTGTCACGCCGGTAGGGCGTAAGGCCACATTTAAGTCTGCCAGGCCCATAGACCCAGAGTCGGGCCAGGAGGTTTTGCCTGCAGGAGAGACCGTTTGCTCATGGCTCTCCCTAATCGAGCGCCTGTTGGAGAGGTTGCTTGAGAAGGATGCACTCCGGGAGCAGGAATGTAGTCCTCGCCAGGCTGTTATTGAGCCTGTGGCAGCAGCGCCTGTAGTAGGGCTGCAGAAACGTCCCCTTATGGAGGAGGAGGGTGAGCCGGGTCAGGAATATGCTGATGCCGAGGTGATGGCTGTGTATAGCCCTAAGGGTGAAGGACAAGAGGTCATGGTGCCGAATCTGGCCGTCCCCAAAAAAGCAGGGGAGCCATTGGGGGAGGAGCTGGCAACCACAATTAATTATATGCTTTCCCACCAGCTCAAGGAGCTAACTATGGATGATACTGCGAGAAAGTATGAAGCCCCTGTTAACTGTGGGCTGCTAAAGGTGCCGTGGTCAACCATGTGATATGGGGCCAAATGGGGGTTGCAGTGATGGCACAAGAATTGAATGTACAGAGGGTGCTCAAATTATTAGCTGCAGGTATTACTGCATTTGCCAGAACATTGGATGAGGGGCACATGACGGAAGTACACCAGGATGCTCTGGGACTTTTGTGCAGTGCACAGTTTGAAATTAACGGCCTCAGAAAGAGTGCTATACGTCCTGCTATACACCCGAAATTTGCAGCACTCTGCAAACCAAATAATATCCAGTTGCCTCATTTATTTTTCGGGGAGAACCTTGCAAAGCGAGTCAAGGAACTGGACGAAGAGGCGAAAACTGTGTGCCTCATCAAAGTACCATCAAGTGGCAAAAGGTTTTTCCCGTATCGATGGGGTGCGTTCACAGGGACTGGTGAGGGAACGAGTCAGTCATTCTCCAACTCATGATCCAGGCACTAAATCTAAGATGAGTTTCCCTACAAGGGGCTGGGGGCAACAAGCCCAGTCAGCAAATGTGCAGGTAAGAGACTTTGCTCCTCAAGGAAATAAGTTAAGTGGGGAAGAAGTTCAAGTTGGTGGCAGGCTACACTTATTTCTCAAAGAATGGCAAGAGATAACATCAGATTCATTTGTGCTGGGTAGTATAGAGGGGTTTCGGATTGAATTCTACCGGACATATCGGACACTCGTGTTTTCACACAAAGAGAATATACAAATTCAGGCTGCGCTTGAGATATTGTGCAAAAAAGGAGTAATTGAGAAATCGGTTTGTCAATCCCATCAGTTTGTGTCAAGTATCTTTCCCAGATCTAAAAAAGATGGGGGTTGTATAATCATTCTAGACCTAACGAGCCTCAACCCTTTTGTGCAGTATAGACACTTCAAAATGGAAACTTTTTCTATTGCTAAACAGTTGGTTTCCAAAGGGAGTTATATGGCAAGCATAGATCTCAAGGATGCTTATTACTCAGTGTCTGTTCATTGGGATGATAGAAAATATTTGAAGTTTAACTGGATGGGTCAATAATGGCAATTCAAAGCACTGCCAAATGAATTAACCTCAGCTCCGAGATTGTTTACCAAATGGTTAAAACCAATTCTTGGCTTACTCCGAACTCAGGGTCATGTGGTAATGGCCTATTTGGATGATATTTTTATTGTAGGAAACACTTGGGAGGCAGCTGAATCATCTGTGTCAGCTGTTCAATTCACTTTTGAGCAATTGGGGTTCATTATCCACCCAGATAAATCCAAATTAACGCCAGTTAAAGTTATTGATTACTTGGGCTTCACCATTAACTCAGATCACATGTTAGTGACTCTGCCGAGTGATAAAAGGCAGCAGTTAATTGAAGAGTGTGTCAAACTGCTTAAGGAACAATTACCCTCAATTAGACAAGTGGCCAAGTTGATTGGCAAGCTTGTGGCTGTTTTTCCAGCTGTGCAGTTTGAGCCTCTGGATTATCAACAATTACAAAGAGCTAAAGAACAAGCATTGAAAGCACATGCAGGCCATTTTGATAGGCCTATGAAGTTGCCAACAGAAGCTATTTCTGAGATACAATGGTGGATCATGAATGTGGCAACCAGCTCAAGGAAAGTTTTGGTTGATCCACCTTCTATAGTTTTACAGACTGATGTCAGTGGCTAAGGTTGAGGTGCTACTGATATGGTTTCCAGCTGTGGAGGCAGATGGAATACTGATGAGGCATCCCTTCTGCAATTGCGAGGGATCAATTATTTAGAGCTTCTGGGAACATTCTATGGGCTTAAAGCTTACTATCTTGCTAAACGTCATGTACATGTGTAGGTGCAAGTTGACAACACTACAGCAGTGGCATATCTGAATCATATGGGTGGAGTCAAGTCAAAAGCTTGTAATAGCTTGGCTAATCAGATCTGGAGCTGGTGTATTGAGAGAAACATTTGGATTTCAGCAATTCATTTGCCTGGAAGTTTCAACACAGTTGCAGACACAAGGTCACGACAACATAGAGTGGATGTTTAACCGTGAGATATTTGAAAATGTTGTTGCAAGGTTTGGAATGCCAGATATCGATTTGTTTGCATCCAGATTAAACCACCAGTTGCCTAAATATGTTTCATGGGAACCTGATCCAGAGGCAGCAGATGTTGATGCGTTCTCGCTGCACTGGGATGGAATGTTTATATATGTATTTCCCCCATTCTGCCTTGTCAGTCGATGCCTGCAAAAAATAAACCAGGACTCCGCTTCAGGAGTATTGGTGGTACCCGACTGGCCTACTCAGCCATGGAATGCTCATGTTTTGGAGATGGCTACTGATCCTCACATGATTGTTCACAATCACAAAAATCTACTGGTGAATCCAGTAACTGGGGATCAGCATCTGTTACATGATCATATTGATCTGTTGATTTGCAGATTCTAAGGAGACCATACCTGGGGGAGAGGACTATCCGAGCGCACCGTGGATGTTATCACTGTGGCCTGGAGGGATAGTACCCAAAAGCAGTACATCTCTTCGATAAGAAAGTGGGAGGTGTTCTGTTTAAGGCACAATATTACATATCAAAATGCAGGCATCCCAGATGTGCTAGAGTTTTTGTCAACTCTCTATTTCGATCAAAATTTAAGTTATAGTGCGATTAACACAGCCTGAAGAGCTCTGTCATCATATTTACCCATGGTGTCAGAATTACATTCAGTGGGGACTCGCCCTATAGTCTCTAGATTCATGAAGGGAGTGTTTAATTCCAATCCTCCCAAATCCAAGTACTCGGTTATCTGGAATGTGAGCGAAGTTTTAATGCTGCTTCGGGAATGGGCTCCTGTCACTGTACTATCGCTAGCCAAGCTCACCATGAAGGCGGTCATGCTTATGGCGTTGGTTTCAGCCCAACGAGTGCAGACATTACAGATGCTGCGGCTAGACAGGATGGATGTATCAGCAAATGCCATTACTTTTTATGTTTATGATCTGCTCAAGCAGAGTAGAATTGGTTTGACAGGGTGTAAGATTGTCTTTTCGGCATACCCCAAGGATTCTTGCCTGTGTGTAGTGTCACATTTGTCCCATTATATTGAGGCTACCAGAACCTTGAGGGGAACAGTCAGCATTGTTCATAAGCCACAAAAAAACACACAGTAAGGTGACAGTGCAAACTATCTCAAGGTGGCTAAAGCAGGTTCTGGTAAGCGCTGGGATTGACACTGATAATTTTAACCTCATTCCACCAGGGCGGCAGCAACTTCAGCGGCCAAGGCGATGGACGTGCCTATAGATCATATCCACGCGGCCGCAGGATGGTCAAATGAACTGATGTTCCAAAGGTTTTACCATAAGCTGATTACAAGGCTGAGGGTTTTTGCCAATTTTGTTTTAAGTTCAGTTGTATAGTTTACCCCGGGATAGAAGGGTTACTATTGTTGTTTTGTTTGAATAAACTGTTTATTGGTTACAGCAATGTTTGGGTAATTCATTATTGATTATATTAATTATGATTGAGTCAATCACTGCAGTGATAGGCCGGGATTTGAATCTGTGGCATGAAATCACAAAGCTTTGAAAACTTCACGTAGTCGCTCACGTGACTCCGAAGTAGCATAGTAAGATTAAACGAGAACTTACCAGTTTGAAGTTTGATCTTTATTTTATTTGGAGTTACGATGAGGGACTACATGCTCTCAGCTCCCAACCCTCATGGATCTCATCTGGTAGTTCTAGTCTTCTCTCATCTTACTATTATACTTCAAAAGTATCAAAGGTATTTTATTAGTCACATACACACTAGGTGTAGTGAAATGCTTATTGCCATTTAGCAGCATATAAAGAAAGAACAGACATAACATTAATAAGAGTTTTAGAACATAAAAAACATCCCCCCACAATGGTTCCCATTATGAGGGAAGGCACAAAGTCCAGTCCCCAACCCCAGTTCACCCATAGTCGGGCCTATTGAGGCCTCCACAGTTGCCTCTATGGAGGCCCGATGTTCCAGGCCGTTCTCGCCGGGTGGTGGTGCTCCGGCGTCGGGAGAGTCCTCTCCGCAGCTTGGGAACCCTGGAACGGCCGCTTCCGTACTGGAGGCCGCGGCTTCCGAAGCCAACTAGGCCGCGCCGGTTGGAGCTCCACTACTGGCGATCTCGTCGCGAGATCCCAGGCTCCCGGTGTAAAGTTCGGCGCCACCGCCCGCACCTGGCCGCTCCACAGACCCGCAGCTCCGCGATGTTGTTCCCGGCGGTTCTTCAGCTCACCGGAGCTCCAGCGCGGCGACCCAGGCAAGGCATCGCCCGCTCCACGATAGCGCTCCAGTGCTGTGCCACCGCCGAAGCCGAGGTTCTGGGCGGTCCCCGACAGGAAACGCCGCTCCAGGCCCGCTGGTAGGCCGCGAGGACGGGTCGAAGCTGCAGCCCGGAGAAAAGCTGCCTCTCCGACCAGGTAGGGACCCTGAAAAGCAGTTTCCTCCTTCCCCCCCCCCCCACCCCCCACATAAAAAAGTCTAGACCTCCAAACAAAACACTTTAACTAACTAAAAATAAAAATAAAACGATGAAAAGACAGACAGCTGCTGGCTGGGCAGCCATACACAGGACAGCGCCCCCTCAGTCACTATTATCCGTGATTTCATACCGCTGCTTTGAAGATTGATGCACGTGCGGCTGGACGGGGTTCTTCCTCATCGTAACTCCTCATAAAATAAAGATCAAACTTCAAAATGGTAAGTTCTCGTTTAATCTTACTAGTTTACCACATGTGGCAGTTCACCAGTGGATGAGGTTGCAAACCAGCTGAGTTGTGGACACAAACTTCAATAGGTCAGATAGACTATATGCCTATTCCCATGCTGCCAGCAAGGCAGCACAGTCGCGCAGCGGTTGAGCTGCTGCCTTTCAGCACCAAAGATCCGAGTTCGATCCTAACTATGAGTGTTTTAGAGTCAGTCATAGTCATAGAGTAATTGAGTGCTGAAACAGGCCGTTCAGCCCAACGCCCACACCGGCCAACATGTCCCAGCTACAGTAGTCCTACTTGCCAGCGTTTGGTCCATATCCATCCAAACCTGTCCTATCCATGTACCTGTCTGACTACTTCTTGAATTTTGGGATAGTCCCAGCCTCAACTACCTCCTCTGGCAGCTTGTTCCTTAAACCCACCACCCTTTGAATAAAAATGTTACCCCCCAGATTCTTATTAAATCTTTTCATCTTCACCTTAAACCTATGTCCTTTGGTCCTCAATTCCCCTACTCTGGGCAAGAGACTCTGTGCATCTGCCCGATCTCTTCCTCTCATGATCTTATACACCTTATACACCCCTGATCCTCCTGCACTACAAGGAGTAGTCCCAGGCTACTCAACATCTGCCTTTAGCTCAGACCCTCGAGTCCTGGCAACATCCTTGTAAATCTTCTCTGTACCTTTTCCAGTTTTCTGTACGGAGTTTGTACGTTCTCTCTGCGACCACGTGGGTTTTCTCCAGGTGCTGCGGTTTCCTCCCACACTCCAAAGACGTGCAGGTTTGTAAGTTATTTGGCTTCTGTAAATTGTAAATTCTCCCTGGCGTGTAGAATAGTGCGAGTGTACGGGGTGATCACTGGTCTTCGCGGACTCAGTGGGCCAAAGGGCCTGTTTCCACGCTACATCTCTAAAGTCTAAAGATAGGCAATAGATTTTCTGTGCAATTTTTGAATCTTTGGCGATGTAGATGATCAAGCAACAAACTGAACCTTGTTATACTGCCTAAGTTGTTCAATGGGGATCATGACAGAAGCCTCCTCATGGCGATCCCCAGAAACGACGACACGATGCACTCTGTGAAGCGTCGGGCGACCAATTCTATCAACATGTTGGACGACGACAGAAACCAACAGCGAGCGATACGTCATCTGACACATGAGCGAATGTGTTGCTTCAATCAGTCAAACAGCTTTGGCATCCATTTGGTTTCAGAAGTAAATGTTACATGCAAAAGGCAAATGTTGCTCCTCTCTTTGTTCGAATAAATTGTGTGCCAATGATATTCTTTATGCCCAGACGTCTGTAAACAGAACTAACAGAACCAAGGTAAAACCATTGAAAAGTCATAGTTCAAAAATGTTAATCATGTTTCTTCCTCTATAGATTTTCGTGCTCTATTTATGTTCCTAAAATAAATAAAGTGGGAAAAGCAAATCTTCTGGTTTAAATTTGTTTAAGAATAGGACATATTTCTTCCGCATGTCAGAAAGATACCGCATGAGGAGGCAGAAACTAAATGTTATCCAAGCACCATTGTTGAGATAAACCATTGTTGAGGACGCTTGCATTATCTGCATTCCATCTTCCCTTAAATCAATGATAAAGCCACAGAATTCACTGCTAACCTTCAAGGAAGTTCACCACCAAAATCCAAAGATCTCAATTTAAATGGAGTTCCCTTTTCCTCCCACTGGATAAAGTAAGGCATATGTTTTCGGAGCTTTCAGAGGTCCAGATAAGCTGATATTATCCCAGTCTTAGCAAGAAATCACTTTGAAGAAAGCTCACAGACTGTAAACTCTTTCGAACAAACACATTAAATATTTTATAGAGCATAAAATAAAGATTGGGATATGCACATGTTTTAGGCAGAATTTGAGTTATCACAAGCAAGCATTAAAAATAGAAATAGACTTATTTGAGTGGTTAGAGACTGGTTAGACTGGTTAGAGCCAGAATATTTATGTGGCTGCTGCAGTTAAATGCCTGATCAGTGGTGAATCCTGAAATATTATGGTCAAAAGTTTGACTTCAATATTACCACAAAATGTAAAGAAAAGGTGGTTTGACTTTTTCTTTTTGGAGATGATGAATGATCATTGCCTGCCACATGTCTTGCCGAATGTTAGTTGCCATTTGCCAACCCATGCCTGAATGTTATCCTGGGTCTTACACTGTGCTGACATGAATATAATGTTATTTCAGGGCTTGTAAATGGAGCTGAACATTGTACATTCATCAGCAGACAATCCCATTAATGACTACGTGATGGAGTGGAGGTCATTCCAGAAGCAGTTGATGGGTTTTGGGTCTAGGACTCAGCCCTGAGTAACTCCTATGGTGAAGTCATGAGACTTAAATTCCAGCCTCATCCTTTGCATTAATTATGAAAAGGCAGGATGAACCATCTCATGATTTCCATCATTCAGTTTAGTAGTGTTCCTTTCTTCCGCACTCGGTCACAGCTTCCAATTTTGGTGAGGGACGACATGTTCAACTTACCTCTGGAATGCAGTTCTTTGGCCCACTTCAGGCTCCAGGGTCCTGACCCAAAACATTGTCTGTCCATTTCTTCCACAGGTGCAGCCTGACCCATTGAGTTATTGCAGCACTTTGTGTTTTGCTCAAGATTCCAGCCACTGCAGTTCCTTGGGTCGCTCTTTGACCCACTTATTAACCAAGGATTTAGAGCCAAGGAGTTCGAGCAAAGCCAAAATTGAACAACGGTGGAAGCAAAAGTGTAGGAAATGCTCAACAGTTCAGACAGTCACTAGAGAGAAAACCAAAATTGAGGTTTCAGGGGCTAACCTTACATCAGAACAAAGCCTTGTTTTTTTTTCTCTCTCTCACAAACACTGTCTGATTTGCAATGTATTGTCAGCACTTTAACATTTTATTTCAAACTTCTTTCATCTGCAGTTCTCTGCTTTCCAAATTATACAACAATTAAACAGATTATTGCAAAGTAAGAACTGGAAGATTTGTCCTGCTTTGTAGACAGTCCAATACCTGGACAACTTTTCACTTTGGCCAAGTGTAATTGTTCGGAGAAATCTTGGATGGGATTGAAGCTCATTCTGAGAATAAATGTTCACCGTTACCTCTGGGATGTTGTGGGGCACCTAAAGGTTTACCATCTCCTGTGGTGCCAGTTATTTCTTGCTATCATATGGAATTGTTTAAATGACGCAGAAAGAGAACACTGTGTCCATGCCGTGGCAGAAGATCAATGAGAACCTATGTCTGAGACATGAGACATGAACCGGACATGATATCTATGTATGGTTACATAGCAACAGAGGGAGAGAACCAACAAGCCTGGCCATGTGGAGGGAATGCCATTCCAAAACATCTCTCGCTGGTGTTGCCAATGAGCGAAGGTCAAGGTGAAGGAATATTCTCACTGACTATGAACCGACTTGGTTGATTCTGTGTACTATGCTCCGTGGAGATTGAGGGCAGGACAGTGGCACAGAGGTGGAGTTGCTGCCTCACAGCGCCGGAGACCTGGGATCCATCCTGACTATGGATGTTGTCTGTTTTCACGTTCTCCCTGTAACCGCATGGGTTTTCTCCGGATGCTCAGGTTTCCTCCCACGTCCCAAAGGCGTGTGGGTTTGTAGATTAGTTGGCTTCTGTAAATTGTCCTAGCATGTAAGATAGAACTAGTGCATGGGGTGATCACTGGTCGGCACCGACTCGGTGCGCCAAAGGGTTTTTTTCCATACTGTTTCTCTAAACTAAACTAAACTAAGAACCATTTTCACATCCTTAGCTCCCAGTCAGTAGTCTTGTGAATAGAGTTGACTGAAGACTGGCATCTGACAATTTCAGGAGACTGAGATGGATCATCTATCTGGTGCTCCTGTCAAATGGTGATCTTTATGGCTTCAGCCTTGTGTTTGCATTAATATGTTTGGCTCTATCGCTGCCACGTGCGTGCAGGTTATCAGGGCAGCTTCCACTCTTTGTTTAAGTGTGCATTGCCATTCATGACTGGAATTGGCAGGAATACAGAGCCTGAGGATTCTGATTCACTTGTCGTGGTTGGCTCTTTCTGAGTCACCTTGCCTTTGGTGCAGTCGTGCATTCTTCCAGACTTCTCTCGAACCTGGGTGGTCACCTAGGCTGGAGGTTATGGGTTGAAACAGCAAACTGAAATACATTGCTACTTTAACAACATCTATCTATCTGTCTGTCTGTCTGTCTGTCTGTCTGTCTGTCTGTCTGTCTGTCTGTCTGTCTGTCTGTCTGTCTGTCTGTCTGTCTGTCTGTCTGTCTGTCTGTCTGTCGCTGCCGGCTACCTGCCGCCTGCCTGCCGCCTGCCGGCTGCCTGCCTGACTTGTGGCTGCCAGCGTTTGCTTCGTTGCTACGCCAACACCAGATGCAGAAACACCCAGATTTTTTCCATTTCGGTAGAGATTTCACTTTTCATTCCAAATATTAACTCCTGATTAAATTTCGTCGTGTTTATGTATACATTTTTAATAAAACCCTTCTCCCCCCCCCCCCACCCCCCCAAATTTCAACAAAAAAATTGGCTTCTCACCCATAGAATGTTGGTGAATGTTCCATCGTGTGATGTCACAATGCCCAATGCTCACAGATATCCAATCGGAATGGATCCATTTACATATGCCTTTGCAGCTGCCCCAGCCCCAGCCCCGGTGAACGTTCCATCGTGTGATGTCACAATGCCCAATGCTCACAGATGTCCAATCGGAATGGATCCATTTACATATGCCTTTGCAGCAGCCCCTGGTGAACGTTCCATCGTGTGATGTCACAATGCCCAATGCTCACAGATGTCCAATCGGAATGGATCCATTTACATATGCCTTTGCATCAGCCCCAGCACCAGCCCCAGCCCCCCCCCCCTCCCACCCCTGCAGCCTGTGTCAAAGCGCGTCATCACGTGTGTGGGAATAGAGAAAGAAGATTAAGGGTGATAGGGAATGGGGAACAGATGGACTGTCCCTACCCCTCCCCCTTCCATTCTCCCTCCCCACTATTTCTCCTCTCTCCCCCCACCCATCTCCCCCTCACTCCACACTCTTACCCTCCCTCCCCTACCCTACCCCATCCCTCCCCCTCTCCCCCACACCTTTCTCCACTCCCCCATCCCTCTCTCCACTCCCCCATCCCTCTCTCCCCCTCCCCCATCCCTCTCTCCCCCTCTCCATCTCCCGCTCCTCACCCCTCTCCATCTCCCTCTCCTCATGCCTCTCCTTCCCCTATCCCTCCCTCTCCCACACACTTCCCTCTCCCCCCTTCCTTCCCCCAACCCCTTCCCTCTCTCCCCCACCCCCTCCCCCAACCCCTCCCTCCCCGCCCCGTTCCCTCTCTCCCGCACCCCTATCCCTCTCCCTCCACACTTTTACCCCTCCCTCCCCTACCTCATCCCTCTCTCCCCTCCCCCATCCCTCTCCCGCAACCCTTCTCCCATCCCTCTCTTCCCCCCTCCATCTCCCTCTCCTCACCCCTCTCTTTCTCCTCCCCCTCCTCCTCCCACCCCATCCCTCTCTCCCCCACCCCCTTCCCTCTCCCCCCTGCCTTCCCCCACCCCCCACCCCCTTCCCTCTCTCCCCCACCCCCTCCCCCACCCCACTCCCTGCCCCACCCCTTTCCCTCTCTCATCCCACCACCTTCCCCACCCCTTTCCCTCTCTACCTCACCCCCTTCCCCACCCGTCTCCCCCTCCCTCCCACTCTCACCCCTCCCTCCCCAACCCCACCTCCCTCCTCCCCTCACCCGTCCCCCTCCTCACACCTATCTTCCCCTCCCTCATCCCTGCTCTCCCCCTCCCCATCCTTCTCTCCTCCCCCTCTCCATCTCCGTCTTCTCACCCTCTCCCTCCTCCCTCCCCTCCATCCTCCCCTCCTCTCTCCTCTCTTCCCTCCCCCATCCTCTCTCCCCTCCCCCCACCTCTCTCACCCCCCCTCCCTCCCCCTCTCGTCCCTCCTCCCATCCCACCGCACCCCCCACCCCTCTCGCCCCCTCTCTCTCCCCACCTCTCCCCCCTACCCATCTCTGCCTCATCCAACACTCCCCCTACCCCTCTGCCCCTCATCTGCACTATTACCCTCCCCTCTCTCCCCCCACCCCTCCCATCCCACTCTTCCCCCGCCCCCTACCATTGTCTCCCTCCCTCCACACTCTTTCCCCTCTCTCCCCTTCCCCATCTCCCTCCTCCTTCCCCTCCCTCCTCCCTCTCTCTCCTTCCCCCACCCCTCTCCCACCACACTCTCAACCTCCCCTTCCCCCTCTCCATCTCCCTCTATCCTCACCCCTCTCCCTCATTCCCTCCCACCCCTCTCCCTCCTCCCCTCCCAACCCCTCCCGCCCCCCTCTCCCACCCCTCTTCACCCCCATCTCCCCCCCACCACCTTCCCCTCTCTCTTGCACTACTCCCTGCTGCCCCACTCCCACCCCCCTACCCCTCTCCCCCCGTTCCTGCCCTCAGCACTCTCCTCCCACTCCCCACTCTCCTCCCCCTTCCCATCTCCCTTTCACTCCCCCTACCCCGCTCTGCTCTCCCTCCCAATTCTCGCCCATTTCCACCTCCCCCTCTCCCCTCCCTCCCCTCTTCTCACCCTCCCCTCTCCCCACCCTGGATCCCCCTACCCGCCCCTCCGCCCACCTGTGTGTTTGGGTGGTGGTTAGTGTGAGTGTGAGGCCGCAGCTCCCCCGCCCACCCCCCCCCCCGCAAACGCGCGTTGGGGTAACAGACCCAACGGGTTTGCACTTGGTCTAGTTATATATTAAAAGTCTGTGGCTGCCGGCTGCCTGCCGCCTGCCTGACTTGTGGCTGCCAGCATTTGATTCGTTGCTACGCCAACACCAGACGCAGAATTGCCGAGTTTTTTTCCATTTCGGTAGAGATTTCACTTTTAATTTCAAGTATCCACTCCTGATTAAATGTTGTCGTGTTCATGTACACATTTTAAATAAAATCCTTCTCCCCCCCCCCCCCCCCCCAAAATTAAAAAAAAAAAACGGCTTCTCACCCATAGAATGTTGGTGAACGTTCAATCGTGTGATGTCACAATGCCCAATGCTCACAGATGTCCAATCGGAATGTATCATTTACATATGCCTTTGCAGCAGCCCCAACCCCAGCCCCTGGTGAACGTTCCATCGTGTGATGTCACAATGCCCAATGCTCACAGATGTCCAATCAGAATGGATCCATTTACATATGCCTTTGCATCAGCCCCAGCACCAGCCCCAGCCCCTCCCCCCCCCACCCCCGCAGACTGTGTCGAAGCGCGTCATCACGTGTGTGGGGATAGAGAAAGAGAATTGGGGGTGAAAGGGAATGGGGAACAGATGGACTGTCCCTACCCCTCCCCCTTCCGCCCTCCCTCCCCACTATTTACCCTCTCTCGCCCCACCTCCCTCCCCCTCCCTCCACACTCTTACTCCTCCCCCTCCCCCTCCCCCACACCTCTCTCCCCCTCCCCATCCGTCTCTTCCCCCCTCCTTCCCCTCCTTCCTCCCTCTCTCCCCTTCCCCACCCCTCTCTCCCCCTCCCCACTCCACTCTCATCCTCCCCTTCCCCCTCTCTCCCCCCTCTCCATCTCCCTCTCTTCCCCCTCTCCCCACCCCTCTCCCTCCTTCCCTCCCACCCCTCTCCCTCCTCCACTCCCACCCCCTCTCTCCCCCTTTCCCACCCCTCTTCACCCCCACCTCCCCCCCACCCCCTTCCCCTCTCGTTTGCACCACTCCCCGCTACCCATCTCCCACCCCTCTACCCCTCTCCCCCCCTTTCTGCCCTCCCCACTCTCCTCCCACTCCCCACTCTCCTCCCTCTTCCCAACCCCCTCTCACTCCCCCTACCACGCTCTGCTCTCCCTCCCAAATCTCTCCCATTTCCTCCTCCCCCTCTCCCCTCCCTCCCCTCTTCTCCCCCTCTCCTCTCCGCACCCCGTCTCCCCCTCTCCCCCTCCGCCCACCTGTGTGTTTGGGGGGTGGTTAGTGTGAGTGTGATGCCGCAGTCCCTCCTCCCCCCACCCCCCCCCCCCCCCCGCAAACGCGCGTTGGGGAAACAGACCCAACGGGTCTGCACTTGGTCTAGTATCTTCTATATTCTTCTATCTATCTAACTAAGATCTATCTATCGTAACCGGGCTACTAGGCATTGATGGCAGCCTCTGCCTACAGTCTATCTGTTTTTCTGTCTGTTTTTTTTTAGTCAGTTTTAAAAGTTTGTTTTGGGGATTCTTTAGCGTTTCTATGTGGGGGAGGGTAAGAGGGAAACCGTTTCCCAGTCACTTCCTGGCGAGAAAGCGACTATTCTCCAAGTTGCATCTTCTCCCTCCTCCTCGCGGCCTACCACCTGGATTGGAGCAGCCTTTCCTGCCTGGGACCCGGACCAGAGATTCAGCAGCACCGGCGCAGCGCTGGAAACATCACGGAGTGGGCGATTGCTTACCTGGATCGCCGTTGAAGCTCCGAAGTGTTGGGCCGCTGCTCCAACATCGCGGAGCTGTGGTTGCAGAGCATCCAGCGCGGGCGGCGCTGACTTCAACATCGCGGAGTCCTGGGGCTATTTGCTAAGGGACGCTAGCGTTGAATCTCCGCCCAGCACAGACTGTGGACTTCGGGAGCCGTGGACTCCGGTAGGGTTGGCTATTTCGGATGTCCAAGCCACTGAGAATGTCCTCCAATCCCGATGTCAGACTTCCATCCCCTCGGCGAGCGGGCTTGAACATCGGGCTGCTTGTTGCGGCGACAGTGGGGGGTTTGGGAGCCCCCCCCCCCCCGACCACAGGAGGACAACAGAGGATGATGACTGAATTTTTGGAGCCTTCCCTCACGGTGGGAAATTTGACCCCGCTGTGTGGGGATGTCTGTGTAAAAGACTATCGTGTTATGTGCTCTTTATTATTTGTATGGCTGTATGGCAACCACACATTTACAATACAATACAATACAATTCAATTTATTGTCATTTGGACCCCTTGAGGTCCAAACGAAATGTCGTTTCTGCAGCCATACATTACAAACAAATAGACCCAAGACACAACATAATTTACATAAACATCCATCACATTGCTGTGATGGAAGGCCAAAAAAACTTATCTCTGCACTGCACTCTCCCCCCCGATGTCAGAGTCAAAGTCAAAGTCAAAGCCCCCGGCGGGCGATGGTGATTGTCCCGCAGCCATTAAAGCCACGCCGGGTGATGCAAGGTCGCGCACCGGGTCTTGATGTTAGAGCCCCCGGCGTGCGCTCGCAGTCCCGCAGCCATTCCAAGCCGCGCGGGGCGGTGCTGTAAGGCCCTGCTCAGGAGCTCTTCAACCCCGCAACTCGGGCGGGAGAAGTCGCCGTTGCGGAAGCCCTGAAAAGCGGTCTCCCTCCAGGGACCCGCGGGCTCCCGGTGCTGTCCGCCAAACCCGCACTTGCAGCCTCCGAATCTCCGGGGGTCGGGCCGCAGCAGCGTCCACCACAGCTCCACCCGCTCTGGACTCGGCCAGCTCCGCGACGGTGAGGTGAGTAGTCGGCACCACAGCCCCCGGTCTTCCTGTTGGAGGCCACTCCTCGTTGCAGCCCCAACGACAACGGAGACCCGACAAAGAAAAGGTCGGGTCTCCCGTGCAGGGAGAGATTTAAAAGTAACCCCCACCCCCCCCAACACATACCCCAACAAAAATAACAAAAACTACATAAAAACATAAGACATAAAATAATAAAAACGCAGACGGACTGCAGAGGCCGCTGCTGACGAAAGTCGCGCCGCCCACCGAACTGTACCAATTGGTACATGTGACAAATAACTGTAACTTGTATCTTATATCTTGTATCTTCTATCTATATCTATCTATCTATACTATTACTAAAACTCTCATCTTGTCCTCTTCCGGTTTGCGTTGTTTATAAATTTGCGCAAAAACGGTATCCTTTATCGCTAGGATTTTCTCGCCACCTTACTCAACGTTCTCCTCTCCTCCAAGCACACCAAGTTTTGTTCCGATTGGTGGAATATTACAAAAGTTATGTAGCTTTAAAAAATAATGAGATCAGCAGATTGGTCGTCTCACCTGTCATTCACCACGCACCTTCCGGCACAAGAGGCGAGGCTGAGTCTGTGAGCCACGCTAAGTGAGTCCACAAGCCATGCTGAGTGAATCTATGAATTTATGTTTATGTTTATGTTTAATTCTATTGTGTATCGTGTCTAAAGAGTTTATGTTTAATTCTATCATGTGTTGCGTTCTTTTTATTCATATGGCTGTATGGTAATTCAAATGTCACTGCATTGGTGCATGTGATAATAAATATCTCCTGAACTCATGAACAAGCCATGCTGAGTGAGTGAGTGAGTCCACAAGCCGTGCTGAGTGAGTCCACAAGCCCACAGAATGTAGTTGAGGCCAGTTCATTGGCTATATTTAAGAGGGAGTTAGATGTGGTCCTTGTGGCTAAAGGGATCTGGGGGTATGGAGAGAAGGCAGGTACAGGATACTGAGTTGGATGATCAGCCATGATCATATTGAATGGCGGTGCAGGCTTGAAGGGCCGAATAGCCTACTACTGCACCTATTTTCTATGTTTCTATGTGCTGAGTGAGCCCACAAGCCGTGCTGAATGAGTCCAAAAGCTGTGCTGAGTGAGTGAGTGAGCCCACCAGCTGTGCTGAGTGAGTGAGTGAGTAAGTCCACAAGCCATGCTGAGTGAGTAAGTGAGTCTACAAGCTGTGCTAAGTGAGTCAGTGAGTCCACAAGCTGTGCTGAGTGAGTGAGTCCACAAGCCGTCCCCCTCCCCCGGCTGCAGGATGCTCGTCCCCCCCCCCCCCCGCCCGACAACCCCCACTTCAAGTACAAAGAACGGAGAACAATGAGTGATTCTAATAACATGATTGAAGAGAAGCATCATAATCAGGCTCTGTTGTATATTCAAGACAAGCTTGAGAATTATAACAAAACAATGGAATGCTTTTATTTGCCACGACCAAGAAATGGAAGGATGCACCTTGATGATGACAATCCAGAATTTTTGCGGGAATTGCAATACAATAGAACTGAACAGCAGAAATTTGTTGAGGAGAATGAGCCACTGCTGGATGCTGAGCAGAGAGCAGTGTATGACCAGGTGTGCAACTGCTTGAAAAGGAAGCTTCCTTCAATGTTTTTCAGTGATTCACCAGGAGGAACGGGAAAAACATTTATCATCAATTTGATCCTCTCCAAAGTTAGAGCACAAGGTGATGTGGCTATTGCTGTAGCATCCTCTGGGATAGCAGCTAAATTAATGCCTGTTGGAAGAACTGCACATTCTCGATTCAAGATACCCATCAAAGTGACCGAGGATACATTCTGCAACATTGAGAAGAATTGTAACATGGCACGTTTGATGAGGCAAGTGAAACTCATTGTTTGGGATGAATGCCCAATGATTAGGAGGGAGAGCTTTGACGCGGTCGACAGAACTCTTCAAGATGTATGCACCAACACTAAGCATTTTGGCGGCATTCTTACCATTTGTTGTGGTGACTTTTGACAACTACTTCCTGTAATGAAAAGGGGAAATGAAGTTGAAAATTCCTGCATCAAGAAATCCAACTTGCGGACACTTTTCACCAAGTTTCAATTGCAGACGAATATGCGATTTAAAGAGGGAGAAGGCGAATATTCTCAATTTTTGTTGAAAGATGGAGAAGACGAGATTTTAAAGAATAAAGATGATGAAATTGAAATGCCAGAAGACATGGTTCTATCAGCAAAAACACTGGAGGATTGTTTTGATTTTATCTATCCCTATATGACAATTTTCCTCCAGAAATATTCTCCGACAATTGTATCTTGGTTCCGCTTCGTTTCCAGTTGCCATCAATTCTCCATGTATCAGACCCTTCCCTGGAATCATTAAGTAGTACTTTTCTTTCAATGCTGTCACTGAAGGAACTGATGCTACTCACTTCCCAACAGAGTTCCTCGATTCACTCGACATCTCTGGATTACCACCATACAAACTGGAGTTGAAAAAGGATCTCCGATCATGTTAATGAGAAATTTGAAACCCCCAAAGCTATGCAATGGAACGAGGATGATTGTGGAAGAGCTACACAATAATCTGATCATTGTAAGAATCAACATGGGAGCCTTCAAAGATGACATTGTTCTCATTCCTAGGATAATGCTCAATTTGACAGAAGGCAAAGACATTCCCCTTCAGCGGAGCCAATTCCCCATTCAGTCAAGTTTTGCTATGACGATCCATAAAACGCAAGGGCAAACCATGGAGAAAGTGTCAATATACATCGAAAAATCAGTATTTCTGCATGGATAGCTAGATGTGGCTCTCAGCCGATGAAAGGTGAAGAAAAATGCAAAGTTTTCCTGAAGGATGGAACATCAACCAAGAATGTTGTCATTAAACGTGTGTTTGGTTTAACTATGACCTGAGGTAAATTCTCAAATTTTCTTCAAGTTAAAGTTTGACCACTCAATAATGTCTCTATATTAAAACAGTGTGTCTTTTTTTTCATCAACAGCAAAGAGACATCGAGACGCAGTGAGCAGCAGAACACAACAAGAGATGCAACAAGAAAGAACAGAACTGAATAAATCTCATCTTTACTGTTCAAATTGTTGTCATATTTTAATTTATCACATTTTAAGCATTAATATATCCCTTTTCCTCTTGCCATGCCCGTCAACTGTGCAGAAATGCCTGCGTATTCTACATCACAATGGGAACCCAATGGGCGGGAATGGCTGCGCCGCTGGAGAGCCGCTAAGAATGGATGGGGGGGATGGAGTGTGTGCATGGGGGGGTGGGGAAACTGGTGTACAGACAGCCACCACATGGTCCTTGACAGATCTGGGTCAGAATCCAGTGGCATGGAGTCCAAGACGACCGGGGACCCTTTTCTGCTGCAGCCTTCATCCGCCTTCCCAACCGTTGTGACACTCCACTAAATTCAGCCATCACCCTCCGCCTGTTCCATTGTTGAGGTCTTGGTTGGATTGCACTTGGTCATAGACTTCCCCCTCGACTTTACCGCCATGGGTGGCCGTACCAGGAGCATAGCTCCAGACGGCATCGCTCTCAGGATCTCAGGTCCACACAAGCTTCTCCACCACGACAAGGTGACAATCCACAGTGAACCAAATGTATCTTGTCAATAGTCATGATACGAAATTACTCATATATAAATGTTTTTATACGATGCATGTAGTTTATAAGATTGGAGGTCTGTTCCAGAACTGACAACACGTCCAAACTATGGAAAAGTTTCTAATGTTCATGCTTCTTGCTCAAGTGGAAATGAAGGGAAGTATATTTACTGCTTCACCTATTTCTCATATACCTCTCCGGCCCTGAAATTTTGCCTTGCGATACCATGGTGTACAAAGTGCTTAATAGGTATGTTTCATTGTTCTACTGAAGCTGTTAACGAATCCATACGCCTCATCAGCCACAGAGTGCTGTTCAGTCAGATAAAAATCCCATGTACTGACTTAGTAAAGAATGTCTTCTTATGACAGCAATATCATTGGCAAAATTCTAAAGCTGTAGTATATTCAAGGATAAATATGTGTGAATTTTGTATATTTAGTAACATACATTTTGGGCTCAAGATATTAAACTAAAATGTGAAATGCGGTGGTGCAGCAGTAGAATTGCTGCCTTACAGAGCCAGAGACCTGGGTTTGATCCTGACTACGGGTGCTGTCTGAACGGAGCTTATACGTTTTCCATGTGACTGCATGGGTTTTCTCCGAGTGCTCCTGTTTCTTCCCACACTCCACAGATGTACAGGTTTATAGGTTAATTGGCTTTGGTAAAAATTGTAAATTGCCACTAGTGTGTTGGATAGTGCTAATGTACGAGGTGATCGCTGGTGGGCGGAAGGGCATGTTTCCGCACTGCGTCGCTCCATGTGCATCTGTATCATAGAAACATAGAAAATAGGTACAGGAGGAGGTCATTCGGCCCTTCGAGCCAGCACCGCCATTCATTGTGATCGTCCTCAATCAATAACCCGTGCCTGCCTTCTCCCCATATCCCTTGACTCCACTAGCCCCTAGAGCTCTATATAACTCTCTCTTAAATCCATCCAGTGAATTGGCCTCCACTGCCCTCTGTGGCAGGGAATTCCACAAATTCACAACTCTATGGGTGAAAGTGTTTTTTTCTCACCTCAGTCTTAAATGGCCTCCCCTTTATTCCAAGACTGTGGCCCCTGGTTCTGGACTCGCCCAACATTGGGAACATTTTTCCTGCATCTAGCTTGTCCAGTCTTTTAATAATTTTATATGTTTCTATAAGATCACCCCCTCATCCTTCTAAACTCCAGTGAATACAAGACTAGTCTTTTCAATCTATCCTCATATGACAGTCCCGCCATCCCAGGGATCAATCTCGTGAATCTACGCTGCACTGTTTCATTATAGGAGGGTGGGGGAAGAAGGGGAAAAAACAGATGTTACTCCATGAAAGGATTTCAACCAACCAAGAGCTTTCAGACTGACACAGGTGAGTTTGTTGGAGAAAAGTGAGCCATTTAGCTTGCTAACTCGATTTGGGTTGGGGCCGATGCTTAATAACTACAGTGCAGTAGTTCATATCCTACCTCAGAAAGTAGCGCTGAGGTCAAGTACCCCTCTCACTCTGACAGGACATTGCATGGAATATGTTTCACTGCAAGTGAGTAGCCTTTCCTCTGTTCAGATCCCTGATGGGCTAGGGACTTCATTCTACTCTATGGTCTCAACACTGCTCCTGTCAGAGGGAGATAATAAATATACCCCCTTGGTTGAGTGTTAGCACAAATCTTAAAACCCTTTCACAGTGATTTTAACTTGGATTAGCTTTGCCCCAACCTCTTCTATTGCTTTCTATAATCTTCTTTGCCATGTAATTAAAGACCAACTTTTCCCCCGTAATATAGATAGTTAGGAAATTAAAAACTGGATAATTCAATCTCACCAAGGAAAAACAAATGATATAATGTGAGTAAATACTCAAATGTATAGAACACCAGTGTCTCAGGATTGGAATACTTGATAATCTTCTGAATATTCAACTAACAGAGAACACTGGGGGAAGCACAATATAATTTGGGGTGCAAGATAATGCGCAATATTCTTTTAAAATATTTTTAATACCTATTTATTATTTTCTTTACTGATCTGGTGTATATGTGAGTCAATGGCTGTTGTGTTTTGTTCTTTTTAAATCTTTTATCCTGTGTCTTCTATGTACACACCGAAGGAGATGCAATGGAATTTTGTTGTACAGTTGTTGTGCAATGACAATAAACGTATTTCATTTCATTCATTCATTTCATTTCATTTCATTTCAACTTCAGCTCAAACATTTTCAAATTATATCAGCGTGGTTGTAAAGTGAAAAGCTAGAATTAATGATATTCTAATGCATACAACCTCACGTTGTCAGTAATTTAGATGTTTAGTTTTATTCAGCAAGGTTATCAAAGTGAAAGAACAGATAGAAACAGCTGAGCAACAAATGTGGCCCCTGGCAACATCCAAAATGACAAACTTAATTTGCCCAAACGTCTTGTTTCTCTCTTGCACATGTTGGTGATGAGCCCTGCATTACTGTATGATGAACCTCCATGCAAATCTGATATTCTGTGCATGTACGGTTAATCTAAGATAGGCACAAAAAAAGTTGGAGTAACTCAACTGGTCAAACAGCATCTCCGGAGAAAAGGAATAGATGATGTTTTGAGTCGAGACCCTTCTTCAAATTTAAATGAATATGGGCAAATGACGGGCAGGTGTGACTAGTGTAGATGAGGCATCATCTACATCGCATATTGCAAGTATAACCCAAAGAGCAGATTTATGAACTCTGCAGCCACATAAACGAAACACCACTTAAGAAGCCTCTTAATTTCATGTACAGGCCCTGTAGGATTATCTTCATTTCACGGCTTCCCGGTTATATTACTCTTGTTACTGATTGAATATCAGGTTATAAAACGTCTTGGATTTTCCATGATGGAATGATAACCCTACTATGTATACTGTGGTCTATTACCGTGTTTTTAAATGCTTCAATGAAAGAACAAGGAACATTTTTCTATTCTCTGGTTGGAATCAAGGAAGCATGTTAAACAAGTCGATCTATATGTTGCATGCTCAATTAGGACTTGACGTCGCCATTAGTCATGGATACAGGGCTCAAGGATTATCCTGTTTCACACCCACTGAAAACACTTCTAAGTGCGCACAATGTTTCTGTACAGAACCTTGCAGATTCCTTCAGCCAAAAGACATTTGGACAGCTCATCTCCTTTATTCTTAGGCCCCCCTCGGTCATGGCTGACCATAGGTGTCTCCAGGGTTTTATTCCCTGTATGGAGGACGCCTGTTCGTGACTTTGTTTAATGTGGGGAGATTGGTGCACAGACAGCCACCCCACTGTCCTTGACAGATCTGGGTCAGGATCCAGTGGCATGGAGTCCAATACAACCGGAGACCCTTTTATGCTGCAGCCTTCATCCGCCTTCACAGTCGTTGTGACGCTCCACGAAGGTCAACCATCATCATCCGCCTGTTCCAGCGATGAGGTATTATTTGGATTGCTCTTTGTCAGAGACCTCCCCCTTGACCTTACCACCATGGGTGGCCCTAGCAGGAGCATAGCTCCAGACGGCATCGCTCTCGGGATCTCAGGTCCTCGCAAGTTTCTCCACCATGACAAGGTGACAATCCATGGAGAAGATACATGGATAAGAAAGATTTAAATGGATATGGGCCAAACAGGGGCAGGTGGGACTAGTGTAGATGAGGCATCTTGGTTGTAATGGGAAGGTTGGACTAAAGGACCTGTTTCCATGCTCTATGACTCTCTGACTCAAAAGCTGGGCATCATACCAGGACATGGATTAATATTAAAGATATACACCAATTGCTGGAGTAACTCAGCAGGTCAGGCAGTATCTCCAGAGAAAAAGGATAGGTGACGTTTCGGGTCAGGGCCATTCTTCAGACAGACTCAGGATTAGCATTGATAGTTATGGAAAATTGATGCTTGCAGCAATAGACACATTTCAAGAAACTCAGGACAGACATGCTCCATTTATAAAAACATAAGAATGTATGCTAATTACTCAGATAAGATATTAACTGTAATTGTTTTTTTGTTACAGTGATTAAAAGGATAAGCGGTGAGCTTTAATTCATCAGACAATATGAACAGACATCAGTGAGAGAGGGAATCGTTCAGTCATCCCATCTCTGGTTTGTATCAGGCAAAGGGATTGCTCTGACATTTTCACCCCATTTCAGATGGAGGATAGAACTGTGCCCCTAATTTTTGTTTCATGAACTGTTCCCAAATGTCACTGACGCTACTGGTTTGCAGATATGTTAAATGCAGAGTCTGAAATGAATCTGAAGACATCCTTCTTTCTTCTCTAATGGAAATCTACTGTGAACATTTACAATTAATTAGGTGGTATCTAAAGAGCCCTTCCCAGAGACGTAGAAATGTTGGTTAATAATTAAAATAACCACAATAAAATAACAGAGAGCTGTAAATGTGTTCAGAATTTGTCAAATGAGTTAGCAAGTCCAAGTTCCAGTTCATAAGGAATTTATTTTAAACAGAAGATGATAGTCCAAGAAATATAATTATCTTTTGACTTTCCGGTGAGATCTTGCACCAAAAATATATAAATCTTAATAAATATCAATCCTTCCTGATAGCAAGAACTCACCCATTTGCGTTCAATATCCCTAAAGATGTTGGTTCACTCACCTGCACAGGTGACTTTGTCCCTCGTATTGCAGCAAAATGTCACCAGAATTGCTTGTTTAATCTCAGTCACCCCAAACCCTCTGTTCCCAGTTCTAAAGAGCACAGGAGAAAACAAATTGTTCGGCTTGCCTTAACTTTCAAAACTGATTTATATTTCATCAACATCTCCCTCTTTTCTCAGGAGAGGAAGAAAAAAGCCAGTCCAGAATTACATTTCAATTTCTCCGTCTCTAAATTAATTGGTAACCAATGTCACAAAGTTCCTCGAGCAATCAAGACATGAAAATCATTTGCAGTAAGTTTAGTTGCAACAACATCCCACAATTACAGTTATAATACAGGACCAGACAAGATGCAAAACTTAACGTTTATTTTATGTAAACCTAATTATAATTTTTAAATTAGTAGTTTGGATTTATGGTGAGAATTTTATGAGTTTTCACTCCCACTATTGAAACTTAAATTGATTCCCTTCACACAAGGCTCATTATAGTGTAGCCCAACATGTTGCTTTTTGCCCACAAGCTGAGATTTCTGGAAGTGATGGTGTCAGTTAATGGTTTTCAATACCTTCCAATCACTTTTCAGCCACAGCAACTCCAGTCTTCCTTGGTGGGTCCAAGAGAGAGTTAGAGAGTTCAGATAGTTATCGATCAAACAGCATGGAAACAGGCCCTTCGGCCTAACTTGCCCACGCCTGTTAACATGACCCATTTGAGAGGTGCACAAAAATGCTGGAGAAACTCAGCGGGTGCAGCAGCATCTATGGAGCGAAGGGGATAGGTAACGTTTCGGGCCGAAACCCTTCTTCAGACCCATTTGGGCCTGGCCAAGCTGGCCATCCGTGAGTCACGGCGCCACGCGGTGGAGGGCTTTACGCGAGCCGGCTGCCTGCCCCTTTTCTGGGGTTGCTTCCGTGCCCAGGTAGGGTTAGAAATGGAATACACCCTGTCCACGGGCACCCTGGGGGAGTTCCGGGACCGCTGGGCTCCGCAGGGCGTTGAATGCATCCTGAATAAGGATTGTAACATAGTTGTATAGTAGTTTATTACGGATATATGTTTGTATTGTATTATGGTGATGGGTTCTGGTTTGTTTTATTGTTGTGTAATATTATTTTTTAATAATTGAATAAATTTGTATATTGGTTTATGCATGAAAGCCAATCATAGTAGAATAACATCACTAACCCCACCCTACTGTATGATTCATACTAACACCCACCTCCTACACTAGTCAGTTATGGAAGTGGTCATGATGTACTAACAACCAACGACCGGCTGTACCGTTATAATATGGGTACTGATTAAAGATGATCTTGAACTTCAGATTGTGGATTTTGCTTATTTACATGGTGTCAGTCAACTTGGAGTAACCCACTGCGTCCGTCTACCGGGTTTTATTTCTGTTTATCAGTTTTTTTTTCTTGCTTCATTATGGCTCAATCATGCAGAAAGCTTGCACAGCTTATCTTTGATTCCGACATCGGCAAGCGATGGCGGATATTTGAGATTGACTACGGACACTACATCAATATCGTCCATCGAAATGAACTAGATGCTGTCCAGGCTTCCCTCCTACTTAACCTTGCGGGACCTGAGGCCATGATGAGAGCTCGGACTTTAGAATACGCACCGCCCATCCAAGACCACAATGATCGGGTAGTTGTGCCTGCAGAGTCTATGAATGACCCTAATGTTTTACTGCGTAAATTCCGTGAAATATGTGACGTACCTTTGAACCGCATTTTAGAAAGAGCCAAATTCTTCGCGAGACACCAGCTTCCTGATGAACCGATGGAATTTCCACCCATGTCACGAACAGCCTGAATACCCACAAAGTAACGGGCTCGCTGAACGAGCTGTCAGAAGCGCTAAACAGCTAATGGAACGTGCCCACCTAGCCAAGTCGGATGTGTATCTCAACCTCTTAAACCTCAGGAACATTGTTAGAGATGGGATCCTGGGCTCGCCGGCCCAGCGACTGATGTCCAGGACAACGAGACCTCTGATTCCGATTGCCCAGCAGAAGCTGGTGCCACAGGTGCTGAAGCCAGCTATGATCCAGAAGCGTATCCAGGAGAAACACGACATACAGAAACGATCACATGACAAGTCCTGCAAACCACTTAAACCACTATGTGGTTGCAAGTCGTTCGTTTGCAAACTTCTGTGGGACATTCCCTTTTGGGTTGCATTGCTGGCCTGGCAGAAGAACCACAATCTTATCTTGTGGACTATGATGGCGCCCAATACCGTCGGAGCCGCCGACACTTGCTGGCTGTGAAAGAGCCACATCCACCACCAGCCAATCCTTATGCTCCACCTCTACTGTTCCAGCCGTCTGCTGCCGCGTCCACCACTAGTTCCAGCATGCCCTTACCCCACCACAACCGGCGGCTATGACTAACCACAATGCTACCTCTCCCGCATGCTGCCCCTGTCGATCACCACGGGTGTCCCCTGCTGCTTTCTCACTTCCGGGTTCACCATCTCCATTTAATCTTTCTGGCGAAGGGGGAGAGGGCTTGGTCCGTACACGTTCGGGCCGTATTAGTAGACCTCCTGACAGATACGGGGAGTATGTTTGAATTCTTGCGACATGTGTGTTTAACCATATTCACTCTTTTCGGGAAAGGATGGATATTGGTTTATTCATGAAAGCCAATCATAGTAGAATAACATCACTAACCTCACCCTACTGTATGATTCATACTAACACCCACCTCCTACACTAGTCTTGGAAACGGTCACAAAGTACTAACAACCAACGACCGGCTGTACCGTTATAATATGGGTACTGATTAAAGATGATCTTGAACTTGAGATTGTGGATTTTGCTTATTTACAAACATTTTTGATTAAAAAAAACTATAAAACATGACCCATTTACACTAGTCTCACCTGACTGCATTTGGTCCATATCCCTCTAAATCTGTCCTATCCATGTACCTGTCTGAATGTTTCTTAAACATTGTGATTACTAACTGCCTCAACTACCTACTCTGGCAGCTTGTTCCATAGACCAAACACCCTTTGTATGAAAAATGTATCCCTTAGTTTCCTATTAAATCTTTCCCCTCCTCTCCTACATAGATACATATATACATAGAAAATAGGTGCAGGAGTAAGCCATTCGGCCCTTCGAGCCTGCACCGCCACTCAATATGATCATGGCTGATCATTCAACTCAGTATCCCGTACCTGCCTTCTCTCCATACCCCCTGATCCCTTTAGCCACAAGGGCCACATCTAACTCCCTCTTAAATATAGCCAATGAACTGGCCTCAAATACCCTCTGTGGCAGAGAGTTCCAGAGATTCACCACTCTCTGTGTGAAAAATGTTTTTCTCATCTCGGTCTTAAAGGATTTCCCCCTTATCCTTAAGCTGTGACCCCTTGTCCTGGACTTCCCCAACATCGGGAACAATCTTCCTGCATCTAGCCTGTCCAACCCCTTAAGAATTTTGTAAGTTTCTATAAGATCCCCCCATAAACCTATGTCTTTTGGTTGTCGATTTCCCTTCCCTGGGCAAGAGATTCTGTGCATCTACCTTATCTATTCTTCTCAGGATCTTGTACACTTCTATAAGATCACCCTTATTACTCCTGCGCTCCAAGGAATTGAGTCCTTGCCTGCTCAACCTCTCCTTATAGCTCAGGCCCTCGAGTCCTGGCAATATCCTTGTAAATCTTCTCTACACTCTTTCCAGCTTGACAACATCTTGAAACTTCTTTCAGCAACAGTATTAAACTGTACCAGTTATTTGATTCACCATGAGTAGATGGATTCAATTCATCTGAACCTGTGTATCATGAATCTTGAGAAGAATAAAGAGATACTTTGAAATGACACCAAGCACTGAGCCCTCCATGGAAATGTTTGACCATCATGATACCAGCAATATCAATCACTAACAACAGTGACTAGGAGACACAAGAAACTGTAGATGCTGTAATCCTAAACAATAGACTGAAGGAAATCAACGGCTCAGGCAGCATCTGCGGAGGAATGGTCAGGTGATGTTCCGGGCCACAATAATTCTTCAGATTGATTGGGGAAGGTGGAGAAAGCTGGTAACATGAAGGAGGGTGGAACAATGCCTGGCTAGCGATAGGCAGATAAAACTGAAGGGGAGAGGGGGGGGGGGGGGGTAATTGGCAGATGGGTGGAATTAGTGAAAAAGAGACAAAAGGGTGTCAGATCAGGAGAAGAGTGAATTGTAAGGCCAGATGGAGAAATATAGATGGAAGGGGGCGCGGGTAAGGGAAAGGGGGAGGGAGAAAGGATAAAAGAGAAAGTACATAGAACAGTACAGCAAAGAAATGGGCCCTTCGGCCCACAATGTATGTGTCAACTATGATGCCCAGCTAAACTGATCTCATATGTATGTACATGATCGATTTGTGCTGCCACCTTCAGTGTTCTTAATGTAACTACTAGTTCCCAATACTTAACTACAGGATGGCACGGTGGTGCAGTGGTATAGTTGCTGCCTTACAGCACCAGACCCGGGCTCGATCCTGACTACTGTCTGTACGGAGTTTGTATGTTTTCCACGTGACCTGCGTGGGTTTTCTCCGAGATCTTCAGTTTCCTCCCATACTCTAAAGACGTACAGGTGTGTAGATTAATTGGCTTGGTATAAATGTAAATTGTCCCTAGTGCATAGGATAGTGTTAATGTGCGGGGATCGCTGGTCGATGCGTACTCGATACTTCTGATGCAGCTTACTGTGATGAAAATAGGTAGTATGAACATGTGCATTGAAGTCAACATCTATATTACTAAAAGGAATATCTTGACCACTTCCTGTTTTCTGTTTAATGATTTTTGAAAAAACGCTGCCACCTACGGCTGTGATTTTTGGCCATCTTTCTCAGAGTCCCGCTCCACTACGCAGGACATAGAAACATAGAAACATGGAAACATAGAAAATAGGTGCAGGAGTAGGCCATTCGGCCCTTCGAGCCTGCACCACCATTCAATATGATCATGGCTGATCATCCAACTCAGTATCCTGTACCTGCCTTCTCTCCATACCCCCTGATCCCTTTAGCCACAAGGGCCACATCTAACTCCCTCTTAAATATAGCCAATGAACTGGCCTCAACTACCTTCTGTGGCAGAGAATTCCAGAGATTCACCACTCTCTGTATGAAATATTTTCCTCATCTCGGTCCTAAAAGATTTCCCCCTTAACCTTAAACTGTGACCCCTTGTTCTGGACTTCCCCAACATCGGGAACAATCTTCCTGCATCTAGCCTGTCCAACCCCTTAAGAATTTTGTAAGTTCTATAAGATCCCCCCTCAATCTTCTAAATTCTAGCGAGTACAAACCGAGTCTATCCAGTCTTTCTTCATATGAAAGTCCTGACATCCCAGGAATCAGTCTGGTGAACCTTCTCGGTACTCCCTCTATGGCAAGAATGTCCTTCCTCAGATTAGGAGACCAAAACTGTACGCAATACTCCAGGTGTGGTCTCACCAAGACCCTGTACAACTGCAATAGAACCTGCCTGCTCCTATACTCAAATCCTTTTGCTATGAATGCTAACATACCATTCACCTTCTTCACTGCCTGCTGCACCTGCATACCTACTTTTAATGACTGGTGTACCATGACACCCAGGTCTCGTTGCATCTCCCCCTTTCCTAATCGACCACTATTCAGATAATAGTCTACTTTCCTGTTTTTTGCCACCAAAGTGGATAACCTCATATTTATCCACATTATACTGCATCTGCCATGCATTTGCCCACTCACCCAGCCTATCCAAGTCACCTTGCAGCCTCCTAGCATCCTTCACATAGCTAACACTGCCCCCCAGCTTCGTGTCATCCGCAAATTTGGAGATGTTGCATTCAATTCCCTCATCCAAATCATTAATATATATCGTAAACAGCTGGGGTCCCAGCACTGAGCCTTGCGGTACCCCACTAGTCACTGCCTGCCATTGTGAAAAGGACCCGTTTATTCCTACACTTTGCTTCCTGTCTGCCAGCCAGTTCTCTATCCACATCAATACTGAACCCCCAATACCGTGTGCTTTAAGTTTGTATACTAATCTAATATGTGGGACCTTGTCGAAAGCCTTCTGAAAGTCCAGATATAACACATCCACTGGTTCTCCCTTATCCACCCTACTAGTTACATCCTCGAAAAATTCTATAAGATTCGTCAGACATGATTTACCTTTCATAAATCCATGCTGACTTTGTCCAATGATTTCACCACTTTCCAAATGTGCTGCTATCCCATCTTTAATAACTGATTCTAGCAGTTTCCCCACTACCGACGTTAGACTAACTGGTCTGTAATTCCCCGTTTTCTCTCTCCTTCCCTTTTTAAAAATTGGGGTTACATTAGCTACCCTCCAATCCTCAGGAACTACTCCAGAATCTAAAGAGTTTTGAAAAATTATCACTAATGAATCCACTATTTCTGGGGCTACTTCCTTAAGTACTCTGGGATGCAGCCTATCTGGCCCTGGGGATTTATTGGCCTTTAATCCATTCAATTTACCTAACACCACTTCCCGGCTAACCTGGATTTCACTCAGTTCCTCCATCTCATTTGACCCCCGGTCCCCTGCTATTTCCGGCAGATTATTTATGTCTTCCTTAGTGAAGACAGAACCAAAGTAGTTATTCAATTGGTCTGCCATGTCCTTGTTCCCCATGATCAATGCACCTGTTTCTGATTGCAAGGGACCTACATTTGTTTTAACTAATCTTTTTCCTCCTCACATATCTATAAAAACATTTGCAGTCAGTTTTTATGTTCCCTGTCAGTTTTCTTTCATAATCTATTTCTCTTTCCTAATTAAGCCCTTTGTCCTCCTCTGCTGGACTCTGAATTTCTCCCAGTCCTCTGGTAGGCTGCTTTTTCTGGCTAATTTGTACGCTTCATCTTTTGTTTTGGTACTATCCCTGATTTCCCTTGTTATCCACGGATGCACTACCTTCCCTGATTTATTTTTTTGCTAAACTGGGATGAACAATTGTTGTAGTTCATCCATGCAGTCTTTAAATGCCTTCCATTGCATGTCCACCGTCAACCCATTAAGAATCAATTGCCAGTCTATCTTGTCGAATTCACGTCTCATACCCTCAAAGTTACCTTTCTTTAAGTTCAGGACCCTTGTTTCTGAATTAACTATGTCACTCTCCATCCTAATGCAGAACTCAACCATATTATGGTCACTCTTGCCCAAGGGGCCACGCACAACAAGACTGCTAACTAACCCTTCCTCATTACTCAATACCAAATCTAGAATAGCCTGCTCTCTCGGTGGTTCCTCTACATGTTGGTTTAGAAAACTATCCCGCATACATTCCAAGAAATCCTCTTCCTCAGCACCCTTGCCAATTTGATTCACCCAATCTATATGTAGATTGAAGTCACCCATTATAACTGTTTTACCTTTGTTGCATGCATAACTAATTTCCTGTTTGATGCCATCCCCAACTCCGCTACTACTGTTAGGTGGCCTGTACACAACTCCCACTAGCGTTTTCTTCCCCTTAGTGTTTCGCAGCTCTACCCATATCGATTCTACATCCTCCAAGCTAATGTCCTTCCTTTCTATTGCGTTAATCTGCTCTCTAACCAGCAACGCTACCCCACCTCCTTTCCCTTTCTGTCTATCCCTCCTGAATATTGAATATCCCTGGATGTTCAGCTCCCAGCCTTGGTCACCCTAGAGCCATGTCTCCGTGATCCCAACTATATCATAGTCATTAATAGCTATCTGCACATTCAACTAATCCACCTTATTACGAATGCTCCTTGCATTGAGACACAATGCCTTCAGGCTTGTTTTTACAACACTCTTACCCCTTATACAATTATGTTGAAAAGTGGCCCTTTTTGATTTTTGCGCTGGATTTGTCTGCCTGCCACTTTTACTTTTCACCTTGCTACATATTGCTTCTACCCTCATTTTACACCCCTCTGCCTCTCTGCTCTTGCACCCATCCCCCTAGTTAATGCCTCCCCGACAGCACTAACAAGCAATCCCCCAAGGACATTGGTTCCATTCCAGCCCAGGTGCAGACCGTCGTCGCTCAAACACTTAAGAAACCCTTTCCCTTTAACTCCATTCTCAACTATCCCATTTGACACCCCACCCCCTTACTCAGTTTAAAACCAACCATGTAGCAGTGGCAAACCTGCCTGCCAGAATGCTGGTCCCCCACCTGTTAAGATGCAATCCGTCCCTTTTGTACAGTACCCCCTTACTCCAAAACAGATCCCAGTGATCTAAGAATCTAAATCCCTGCCCCGTGCACCAGTTCCTCAGCCACACATTCAGGTCCCGTATCTCCCTGTTCCTGCTCTCACCAGCACGAGGATCTGGAAGCAAACCGGAGATAACAACCCTGGAGGTCCTGCTTTTCAGCATTTTTCCGAGCTCTCTAAAGTCACGCTGTAGAATATTCATCCCCTTCTTTCCGACATTGTTTGTGCCGACATGCACTACCAAGAGGACAAGAGGATTTTTCCCATCAATGAAAAATAAAAGAGTTATTATGTTTAAAAAATGTTGACATTCTCTCTGCTGCCCCTGCTGGTGGGAGGGGGGGGAGGGACTATAAACCCCAGAAGTGTTGTGCCTCACTCAGTGTCTGCAAGATGGCAGAAGCGAGAGGGCCACCTCTGTCAAAGCTGTGAAAACACTGAACACATGTTTCCTCAACTGTGAGTGCCCTTAATGTGGATTGAAAATGAAAATGTGGTTGCTTTGAAATGCTGCACTGCAAATGGTTGTTGTTGGTGGTGGTAACTGCTTTTAAATGCTGCACTGCAAAAGTGATTGTTGTTGGTGGTGGTAACTGCTTTGAAATGCTGCACGGCAAAAATTGTTGTTGTTGGTGGCGGTAACTGCTTTGAAATGCTGCACTGCAAAAGTGGTTGTTGTTGGTGGTGGTAACTGCTTTGAAATGCTGCATGGCAAAAATTGTTGTTGGTGGTGGTGGTAACTGCTTTGAAATGCTGCACTGCAAAAATGGTTGTTGGTGGAAACTTGACAACTTCCTGTTTGCACTATATATTGATTTTAGATAAAACGCTACCACTTATGGCTGTGATTTTTGGCCATCTTACTCAGTTCCCCGCCGCTCATCAGGTGCAGATAATTCTTCCCATCAATTAAAAATATAAGTGTTATCATTGTTTAAAAAAATGTTGAGAATCTCTCTCTTGTCAATAATGCCATGAAGGCCACGTCCATTCTGGTGGGAGGGGGGAGGGATTATAAAACCCAGAAGTGTGGGTGTGGCTCATTCTTTGCAAGATGGCGGAGGGAGAGGTCACGACTCTGCCTGAGCTGTGCATCAACTGAACACACTGAATGTCTACTGAACTGTGAGTGTGGTGTTTATGTGGTGTTTTGCGTGGTTTTATAGTGGTTTTATGGTGGTTTCACCCTGCTTGAAATAGTATGAAACTGCATTTGAATATGGTCGCCTGGCACCCTGCATGAAATGGTATGAAACTGCATTTGAATTTGGTGGCCTTGCACCCTGCATGAAATGGTATGAAACTGCACTTGAATTTGGTGGACTTGCACCCTGCTTGAAATGGTGTGAAACTGCACTTCAATTTGGTTGTCTTGCACCCTGCTTGAAGTGGTATGAAACTGCACTTGAATTTGGTGGGCTTGTACCCTGTTTAGTGGCATGAACCTGCACATGAATTTGGTGGCCTTGCACCCTGCTTGAAGTGGCATGAAACTGCACTTGAATTTGGTGGCCTTGCACCCTGCTAGAAATGGCATGAAACTGCACTTGCATTTGGTGGCCTTGCACCCTGCTTGAAATGGCATGAAACCGCACTTGAATTTGGTGGCCTTCTGGTGGCGCTATGGCGACTTAAGACATGCGCCATTTAGCTCTGCTCCGCTAAAACTGGGAAAACCGCCGAAAATCACAAACGGACTGAAGAAATATCGCTTACCGGCAGACAATTAATGTCGCGTAAGTGATGTCATCAGAAATCTACTCCGGTATTTTAAATGACCGGTAGATGTTACCCTAGAAGACTGCCTAAAGTACCTAAAGTACCACGGAAGAAATGCCTAGCAGAAAGCGAGGAAGTCCCTGAAGAAGACGCGACTTCGAGTATGGAGCACCCCAAAGAGAAAGCAGCAAGACAACCTTTGGTGGATGACATCAAAGCTTTATTGGGGGAGCAACTTGTGGTTGTAAAGTCGGAAATTGCAGCTGGGAGAGAAGAAATCTGTGATAAGATCGATAAGATAGATGCCCGCATAGAGGAGGTGAATTCCTCTTTGAAGGGGGAAATTCACAGGCTCAGAACTGATATCAGCTGTAAGTTGGAGCCCATTCTCGCTACTTCAAAAAAACAAAGCGAAGGTATTCGAGAATTGGAATCTACTACTGCCGAAAATGCTCAGACAACACACAGGCTGACGACTGAACTGGAGCGTATTTCTGGGCTACTTGCCAAAGTGAACTGAAAAATGTCTTGATTTGGAAATGCGTTCTAAACGCCAGAACCTAAGGACTGTTGGTGTGAAAGAAGGAAAGGAACATAGTAAAAATCTTTGAGATTTTGCGGCTCAAGTACTACAAGATGCACTTAGTCTGGATGAAAAACTTAAACTGGACCGGGCGCACAGAGCTCTGAGAGCCCGGCCAGGACTCACAGCTCAACCAAGGCAGCTGATTCTGAAGGTACATCACTGCTATGTTTTAGAAGACATCATGAAGAAAGTTGCCAACAACAGAAACCTAACCTTTGAAGAGGAAAACATATGAATCTTCAGAGACTATCCAGCCGAAGTCGTCAAGAGCCTAACCAAGTCAAGAGCCATTCTGAGGGACATACCAGATCTCAGATTCGGTCTACTTTATCCAGCCAAACTGCGAGTTACATATAACGCGACTGAACACTTCTTCACCAATCCGGACAAAGCATTCATGTTTGCCCAAGACACTACGGGTTCCGTCAAGGATAAGTAACTGTGCTACCAAGTTTATGTCATGATGTCAACCAAGAGGGTTACACTGTGTTTACACTGAATTTATACTGTGTCTTTAATTCATTTATAGTGTATCCAGTTACACAGTGGTTATGTTCAGGGTCAGGGTTTATACCGGGCTTATAATTAATCTATTTTGTGTGCATTTATACAGTGCTTATAATTAGTATGCTGTTATAAAGTTGCCGACACAGAGTCGGTTAATACGTCAAACAGAGAACTTGAGAGATCGTATGACAGAGAGAGAGGGAGTAAGGTAGAGAAGGGGAGGGGTAGGGTAAAGTAGTAGAGAGAGAGAGAAGGAGAGGGAGGGAGAGGGAGTGCTAGAGAGATTCAATGTAAGTGAGAGCTAGTTAGAGGAAGTTGTGGTAGGTTTTGGGAGAGCAGGGAGGGATGGGGGAAAGCGAGAGGGGCAGGGAGAGGGAAAGAGAGAGAGAGAGAGGGATTGGGCAAGTGTTGGGAAGTGTTGAGCAAGTTTTAGTAAGTTTTGTGGAAGTTTAGAGATTGAATCGGAATGTGTGGGAAAGGTGGTGGGAGGCAGAGGGAGGCAGAGAGGGAGGGAGAGAGAGAGAGGCTGCTTTGTCTATGTAAACTTCATTTGTAATCAACAAGTTGCCACAAGTTCACCGACTTTAAATCGGTTAATAGCTTAACACTCTAATATTAGAAAGTTATGTAATAAGTTCCATATATTAGTCTAAGTATCCCATATTTAACTACCTATTTAGAGTGTACAATAAGATACTCAATCTCTTGGGAACACTGATCCCTTGACGGATTTATCCATTGTTTTTTGTGATCTGTTCTGTTTAGTGCTTATTAACTCCTTAAGAAGTCGAGTTATTTGTTATCAACATCATCTACGGAAGTTATCATGAACCACACCACCAGTGGGTGGTATTCACTAGCAGCATTTCTTTATGCTGCAATTTCCGTTGTTTTTCTTTTTCACTTTCTTTCTTTACGACTAAATAGCCTAACGGTTCTTGTTAATTCACTTTTTTCTGGGAGATATCTCCAGGGGATAGGGGATAATGGGACAGGGCTCACCCACCCAGCAACTAGAAGATTCATTTCAAATATTGTGTTGGTCCATTTGAATCGAAGGAAACCATGTAAGCTTTAAAATGCAAGACGACGCTGCTAGGAAAATTGGAGGAATTACATTTTATAGTTGTAATGTCAGGGGCGTTAACGAACCAATTAAAAGGGGCAAGGTATTAGCCCATTTAAAATCTATTAATACTGACATAATATTTTTGCAGGAGACGCATCTCAAAAATGGAGCTCATAACAGGCTGAAGGGTAGATGGATTGGTCAATTATATCATTCTACTTTTTCTTCCGAAGCAAGAACTGCAATCCTAATTTGCAAAGGTATACCATTTAAACACAAATCCACTATAGCCGATAAGGAAGGTAGGTACATTATAATATCTGGGGAACTACACTCAACCCCACTGACTATGGTGAACATTTATGCTCCTAATTTCGATAACCCACAATTCTTTCATAAAATATTAAATATAATTTCACACTCCTGTCAGCAGAATCTGATAATTGGAGGAGACCTAAATTGTGTACTAGATCAATACTTGGATAAATCTTCACAGCAAACAAGAAATACTTCAAATCAAAATCCAGTGAACTTTTAAATACCTACATAAATAATACAAACATAACCGATGTATGGAGGATTTCCAACCTATCCGGAAGAGAATACTCTTTTTATTCAGGTGTTCACAAAACGTATACACAAATTGATTCTTTTCTGGTGGATGCAAAACTTATCCCCTTTAACCTTTAATCCCAAATACCATAATAACATCATTTCTGACCACTGTCCATTAACTTTCTCCTTAAAATTAGAAGGAATGCATAATATAAAACATTCTGGAGATTTAACCCACAAATACTAACTGAGCTAAGTTGTTGTGACTATCTGAAGCAACAGATGGAATTATTCTATGAGACAAACGGTACACCCGGTATCTCGGCAACATTATTGTGGGAATCTTTCAAGGGTGCATTATTTCGTACCAAGCTTTACAAAAAAAAAACACAGGACGGAACAATTGGAACTAGAAAAACAGATTAAACAGCTTGACTCAGAAAATGCGATTGACCCAACTATTGCTAAACATAATAAGGTTTCCGTATTAAATTTTAAATTAAATCAGATCCGCTCTGCAAAAGTTATTATGATATTTCAATATACTAAGCAAAAAAACTTTGAATTTGGTGATAAACCACACAAAGTTCTAGCACGCCAACTGAGAAAAACAGAGAAAGATCATACTATTCAAAAAATTAGTCAGAAAAAGGAGAGTTGCTCACATTCCCCAAATACATTAATGAAAGATTCCTAAAATTCTATCAAAACCTATACTCATCAAAAACATCAGCTGACCCTGCAAAGATTAAATTGTTCTTGAAAATTGCAACCTCCCATCCCTTAATGAGGAGGAACAAGAATAATTAGGTGCTGAGATAACAATAAAAGACATTGAAGAGACTATTAAATCACTGAAAAGTGGAAAAACGCCAGGTCCAGATGGGTTTAGTAAAAACTTTGACAAAAAATTAAATGATTCAATTTCCCCACGTTTACGTGCCCTTTATACCCATGCTTTTAAAGAATAGACCTTACCACAAACCCTTGCTGAATCAACCATTACATTGATACCTAAAAAAGATAAAAAAACCTTGAAGAGCATGGATCATATAGGGCAATAGCTCTTCTAAATACAGATCATAAGACAGTAGCCAAGACTTTGGCAAGAAGACTAAGTCTGTACATCAATAAATTAATATACCCAGATCAAACTGGGTTTTTACCTAAGCGACATTCGTTTTATAATTTGAGACGTTTATTTAATATAATCTATTCACACAGAACGATAAACAAAGATTTAACAATTATTTCCTTAGACGCAGAAAAAGCTTTCGACCAAGTGGAATGGGCGTATCTCTTTACAGTGTTTGAAAAATTCCAATTGGAGAAAACTTCATCTCATGGGTGAAGCTGTTATATAACCCGACAGCCAGAATACTGACAAATCAAATTCTATCACCTAAATTTCATTTATCCAGGGGTAATAGACAAGGATGCGCCCTTCCACCAATGTTATTTGCCTTAGCCATAGAACCTCTCACAGAAATCATCAGAGTACATTTGGGTATTCATGGATATAACGCTAAACATACCAATAACAAGATTTTGTTGTATGCAGACAATGTATTTTATACATCACCAACTCCCAAGTTAATATCCCAAATGTATTAAACCTTATAGACCAATTTGGTGCCTTTTCAGGGTATAGAATAAACTGGAATAAAAGTGAAATTATGCCAATAAAAGCTCATGACCCTTCTCAACTCCAAATATTTCCCTTCAGAATTGTTACTGAAAAATTTAGATACCTTGGAGTTTACGTGACTAGAAAATACACCTCCCTATTTCAAACAAATTTCCCACCACCAATTACTAAACTAAATGCCCACATTCAATTTTGGAAAACATTCACTATTTCCCTTATAGGTAGAGTAAATGCCATAAAGATGATCTTCCTTCCACAACTCCTATATTTATTTCAATCAATACTGATATATCTCCCCAAAAGTTAAAAAAAAAAATTGACTCTATTATTACAAATTTCAGTTGGGACTACAAAACCCACAGAATACACAAAAGACATTTGTGTAAATCTAAAGAAAATGGGTGATTAGCTCTTCCTAATTTCCTTTTCTACTATTGGGCGACTAATATTAAAAACATAATTTTCTGGATGGATGATACATGCCAACAGGTAAATTGCTTAAAAATGGAGAGGGAAGATTGTTTGCCTTTTAACATAGGCACGATTCTTCCTTCTCCAACACATCTGAATAAATCAACGTAGGAGCAAAATCCGATAATACACAGTAACCTGCATATCTGGAAACAGTTGAAATTAAGCCTCAAACTGAGAAATTTCTCTCTCCTACCTATCGCCAGCAATCCCTCGTTTAAACCGTCTACTTTAGATAAGGTGTCTGCACAATTGAAAAACTCAGGAATTAAAATGGTGGGAGATCTCTATGAGAAGGGGATTTTCCTCTCGTTTCAAGATCTACAAGAGAAATATCATTTGAAAGCAAGCAATATTTTTAGATATCTTCAAATCCGCGATTATGTGAAAACATGTACACAAGACTGTCGTTTTATGCGTCCAGATATACTAGACGATTGTTTGAATAGACATGCCGACACAAGCAAGTTAACATCTTACATTTATAACACTCTTCTAAATGCGCATACCCCATCTTCTGAGATGTATAGGCGAGCATGGGAAGACGAGTTGGGTTTATTAATTTCAAAGATATTTGGGAAGAAAGCCTAATATATATACATTACTGCTCTCTCAATGTAAGGCACTCCCTGATACAATTTAAAATACTGCATTGGCTTTACTACTCAAAGACTAAATTGAATAAGATCTTCCCAACTGTCTCCCCTATTTGTGATAAATGCCACCTCCAACAAGCGACTTTAACCCATTCCTTTGCTTCCAGTATAAAGATACAAAACTTCTGGAGGGGAATATTTGATATCTTCTCTAAAATACTTAAAATTAAACTGGAATCAGATACAAAACTGATAACATTAGGTATGTCAGAGGCCTGTTCTAAGTTAATGATATTTCAAATATATAAGGATAGAAGGGTATATCTCCCGCTTCCTTTTTCTTATTTCTCTTCTTTCCTATCGCACTTCTTTGGTAGTTTAGGGGTCTTTTCTTTCCTTTCTTTTATTTTTCTTCTTTTTCTTCATTCTATCCTTTTTCTCTTTTTTTAAATTAAAAAACAATTTAAAAAAATAATTTGGTGGCCTTGCACCCTGCTTGAAATGGCATGAAACTGCACTTGAATTTTGTGACCTTGCACCCTGCTTGAAATGGCATGACACTGCACTTGAATTTGGTGGTATTGCACTCTGCTTGAAGTGGCATGAAACTGCATTTGAATTTGGTGGCGTTGCACCCTGCTAGAAGTGGCAGGAAACTGCACTTGAGTTTGGTGGCCCTGCAACCTGCTTGAAGTGGTATGAAACTACACTTGAATTCAGTGGCCGTGCACCCTGCTTGAAGTGGTCGGAAACTGCATTTGAATTTGGTGGCCTTGCACCCAGCTTGAAGTGGTAGGAAACTGCACTTGAATTTGGTGGCCTTGCACCCTGCTTGAAATGGTATGAAACTCCAATTGAATTTGATGGCCTTGCACCCTGCTTGAAATGGTAGGAAACTGCATTTGAATTTGGCTGCCTTGCACCCTGCTTGAAATGGAATTTCAAGGAATAGCTGTGTGTCAACTGCTAGCCGACCAGCCATGAGTGAGCTGCCAGCACATCAGGCTTGAGTGACTGAGCTGCCACCCCAATAATCCATTTGGCCCACAATGTCCATACTAGCCCTCTGGAAACCAGACCCTTCAGCCCACAATATCTATACTAGTGCTCCAGAAAGCAACGGGTCCGACTTAGTCTAGTCTTTCCTATAACATGGTGCCTAGAACTGAACACAATATTCTAAATGCCCCCATCAATTATGTCCTTATGAAACATCACCTATCCATGTTCTCAAAAATAGCTGACTGACCCGCTGAGTTACTCCAGCACGTTGTGTCTTTTTTTTAGTAAACTAGCACCTGCAGTTACTTGTGTCTCTTTGAGTCCTCCCACTGTAAGATCTAAGAAGCAAGTGAGTAAGCATGAAGAAGAAACTGTCTTCCTGTCTGCAATCTCATCATACCTATTGAAATGGTGTTTGACCGTCTGGAATATATTTTAAAACTGTTTCTTTGTAGCATGTTAAATTGTATCCAGCAGTTGACATTAATATCAGTCAGGAGAGTGCAAGAGAATTGTAACCTATTTTTATGGCCAGGAAAGTAAGGAGGTGTACAAAACGTGTTGGACCAAAGGGGATCTTTGGACCTGCTAGACCTGTTGCACCTCTCTACCATGGAAGGGATCTCAGAAACCAATGCCTCAAAAAGGAGCTAATACCATTGGAGACTGACACCACCTTGGCTAGGCATGGATCCTGCTGCTACCATGAGGAAAAAACTGTAGAAACTTAGGAACTGTGAGTCATACAGTCATAGAGTCATAGAGATACAGTGTGGAAACAGGCCCTTCGACCCAACTTGCTCACACCGGCCAAAATTGTCCCAGCTTCACTAGTCCCACCTGCTTGCTTGGTCCATATCCCTCCAAACCTGTTCAATCCATGCAATCAATGTATCCATGTTCAAAAATATTTTTTTTTTCACTGACCATCAGGCTCTTCAACCACATCCCACACCTTTTAAATTGTTAAATGGCGGCACGGTGGTGCAGCGGTAGAGTTGTTGCCTTACAACAAAATGCAGCAGCGGAGTCCCGGGTTCGATCCCGACTCGGGGTGCTGTCTGTTTGGAGTTTGTACGTTCTCACTGTGACCATATGGGTTTTCTCCGAGGTCTTCGGTTTTCTCCCACACTCCAAAGACATACAGGTTGGTAGGTTAAATGGCTTGTTGTATGTGTAAATTATCCAGAATGTATGTAGGATGGTGTTCATGTGCGGGGATCGCCGGTCAGCGCGGACTCGATGGACCGAAGGGCCTGTTTCAGCACTGTATCTCTAAACTCTAAACTTTAAACTCTAAACACCACCCCATCTCAGCAACAAATGACTTAGTTTGTGTTTGAATTGTTTAAGAAGGAACTGCAGATGCGGGAAAATCGAAGGTACACAAAAATGCTGGAGAAACTCAGCGGGTGCAGCAGCATCTATGGAGCGAAGGAAATAGGCAACGTTTCGGGCCAAAACCCTTCTTCAGACTGAGCAATTGCATTTGAATGGTGTTTGAATTGCACTGTTATGGTAAGGTTATTTAATATTATTGATAATTTATTGTACCATTGTTTAATGTATTGTAGTATTTATAATTCTATATTTATTTGGTTGTTTTGCTGCATTAATGCATCTGCATAGCTGCAACATTTCATTGTTCCATTCCAGTACACATGAGAATTAAACATTCTTTGCTCTTGACACTATTCACCTATGAAGCATCAATTGTAGTTGAATTTGTTGAGAAGGAATTTTATGATAAAATGAAGACTGCTGATCCCTGTTGGTACTTCAGTCAGGAAAGAATGATGCAATCAATCCACAGGCATCAGTGATGTAAATGGGTGGGTACGCAGGGGGACGGCGTTCCCCTAGTTTTCAGTTTCCAGTTTCCATCCTGTGTGTGAATTCGCAGCTTTATCCTGTGCTACTTAATCCAAAGGCGATCGAACGAGCAGACAGACGGACGATAGCAACGATCATAGAGTGGATTATATGACATTTCGGGTCGAGACCCTTCTTCAGACTGAGTCTTGGGGAAAGAGGAACAAGAGTTATAGATGGTATTAAAGACAAATGAATGGAAGATATGCCTATATCTGAGTGGGTGCAGGACTTTCTGGAGATCCTTCCAAATGGCAATATTTTGTATGTTCAAAGTTAAAAAGTAGGACTAGGAAGGAATATCAAAATGATCACTTACAGCTGAGGAAAAAAAGTTGATTTGTGCATGAAGAAGCCGTGACGAACGCAAAGATACTAGAGCGGAGACAGAAGCCGGTTACGGAAATGGTGCTGAAGATTACCCATGACCCTGCTAAGTCTTTTTCGTCGAGTGGACTATCTTGCTCCGCAATAGGATCTTTGGTTTCGAGTCTCCATGAGATGGAGAGTGTGGAGGAAAGTGGCACTGTAAGGGCAGTCCACGTCATTCACCAGCTCATTGGAAATTTTCCCAATTCCATAATGACTGTCTAAGAACTTGGCCCTCATCAAACGTGGCGTCTCTCCGCCGTAAACGAAGTTCACCTCCTGGACGCTCAACTTGTAGACCACCCGCTCCTTCCTGAAGCGGATATCAAACAGCTGTAATCGGCTTGCGGGGCTGTGGCGGAACACAAACTCCCAGTCAAAATAGTGAACGTGGTTGTTTACAATGTGGAATCTTGGTCCACGTGGCTCGAACTGGAGGAGGCCGTAGGTTTGAAACTTCTGGCGATGTCTCAGTGAGGCATAGTTGGGATCCAAATCCGTCCTTTGGATCTCTCTCGCTCTCTCACTCCCTCTCTCTCACCCACTCGCCTCAGCATTCCCGGAATCCTTTGCCGTTTTGCGGGAACGGCTGCATCTGCAGTTCCTTCCTGTTGGGGGGGGGAGGGGGAATCCTGGCCCGTGGCGGCTCCTGCTCCATTCCCTCTATGGGTGCCGCCTGTTTTTTTGTTTGGCTCTGGAGTTGAAGGTGGACACGGGGGGGCTGGGGTGGCTCAGCGGGACAGGCGGCGGCTCTGCGGAGTGGATGGCATTTTGGGTCGAGACCCTTCTCCAGACAATCACAAGTGCTCTCACCGATGAGAGTTCAGTTCAGTCTGAAGAAGGGTCTTCTATCCAGAGTCGCTGCCTGTCCCGCTGAGTTACTCCAGCTTTATGTCTAACTTCAATTTGAAGAGTTAAATAAAAAACACAGAGTGCTGGAGGAACTCAGCGGGCTAGGCGGCATCTGTGAAGGGAATGGATTAGGAGTTGTTTCGGGCCAGGGTTCTTCTTCAATAGGAAGGAACTGCAGATCAAAGATACTAGAGCAGATACTGGTATCTTTGCTGCAGATCAGGCAGGATATTCTTCCGATTTAAATCGTAATTCCGATTTTATGGTTTCCTATTTCCAATGTTTTGTGCCCAATTATTTGGGGTCCAATCAAACGCTGTCTCTAAGGGGGTTTCATCCAATCAACAACTCTCCCGTCCAATCAGCAGCCGTCTCCAAGGGCATTGTGTCCAAGTCAAGTCAAGTCAAGTCAAGTTTATTTGTCACATACACATACGAGATGTGCAGTGAAATGAAAGTGGCAATGCTTGCGGACTTTTGTGCAAAAAGACAAACAACCAAACAACCAAACAAACTATAAACACAATCATAACACACATATTCTTTTACATAATAAATAATGGAAGGAAAAACGTTCAGTAGAGTTAGTCCCTGGTGAGATAGGCGTTTACAGTCCGAATGGCCTCTGGGAAGAAACTCCTTCTCAACCTCTCCGTTCTCACCGCATGGCAACAGAGGCGTTTGCCTGACCGTAGCAGCTGGAACAGTCTGTTGCAGGGGTGGAAGGGGTCTCTCATGATATTCTTGGCTCTGGAGTTGCACCTCCTGATGTATAGTTCCTGCAGGGGGGCAAGTGAAGTTCCCATAGTGCGTTCGGCCGAACGTACTACTCTCTGCAGAGCCTTCTTGTCCTTGGCAGAGCAATTCCCAAACCAGATGGTAATGTTCCTCAATTGCCTGAGGTGGTAAAGGCGCTGCCTTGCCTTACTCACGAGTGATGAGGCGTGTGATGCCCATTTCATAACCTCGGAGATGTGGACTCCCAGATATTTAAAACAGTTCACCCTATCCACAGGATCCCCATTTATCCTCAATGGAGTGTATGTCCTCGGATGATGTACCCTCCTAAAGTCCATGATCAGCTCCTTCGTTTTTTTGATGTTCAAGAGGAGGCTGTTATCCTGGCACCAGAGTGCTAGACCAGCCACCTCCTCCCGGTAGGCCTTCTTGTCGTTGTCTGAGATCAGGCCCACCACCGCAGTGTCATCAGCAATGAGTTGGAGCTGAACCTAGCCACACAGTCACGTGTGTACAGGGAGTACAATAGGGGAGAGAGAG